>NC_081406.1:179417671-179721838 GCF_030272615.1 Cryptomeria japonica | reverse complement strand
AATGCTGCCTGTCCGAAGGACCAGGGCGCCCAGCGCCTTTGTCCCAGGGACCAGGGCACCCAGCGCCTCTGTCCCAGGGACCAGGGTGCCCAGCGCCCCTATCCTGGCAGGACCAGGGCGCCCAGCGCCCCTGTCCCAGTCTTTTGCTCTGCAATTTGATGCAGAGTGCTGTCTCGACCTGTTCTCTCTGGATCTGTATCCTACGGCGTCGTCCGAGTCCTGAAACCTACACTAATATCTGAAAAAGGGTGTATGGGCGGCTATATAGGGTTTTACCTTAGTCAAACCCCCACTTCGGTGATTTCCACCTCCACGAATAGCCAAGTTGTTTTGTAAAATGTATTGTGTGTGCAGACCTAGTGTGTGTGCAAGGTCCTAAAATGCAAGAAAGCAAACTAGAGCAACCTAGAAAGTAAACCCTAATTGCTTATAAATGATAATGTAAATGCTCTAAATCAAGATGCAAAGTGATGTAAAGCATGAATGAAGGATATATTGAAGCTTATGCAAAGACATGAAAACAACATGAAATCATACCCAACCCTCAAGGGAGGGGTACAAGCCAATCTTCAGTCAGTAATCTCCTATTGTTCTTCAATGTCTTCCAAGCCCTAAATGGATGAATGGATTTGATAAATGCTTGATAGAGGGATGTTGAAAAGTGGTTGAAGTCTTCAAAGATCTTCTCTTTCCCTGCATATGAGGTTCCTGGAAACAAAAATCCGATCCTTTCAAATGAAGAAAGAGAGCTCTTATGTATGAAACCCTAGGTCGCAATTTTGTCTTTTGGCTGACCTAGAGATCGAATATCCCGCCAATTTCTTGGGGTTAAGCTTTATTTTATGATTGGATCGCGCTCCTAAAATTTTGGGAAAAATGTCCGGGACCGTGTGCACTCCGGGCGCCACGGTCCTCACAACTTTTCACCAAATTTTTAGGGCCGTCAGATATGATGATTTTAGAGAGAACCCTGAAGTTACAGGTGATTTCGAGATGTTTTGACCCCTGAAATCAAGCCCCCAAGCTCAGAATAGGGCCTAATTAGGGTTTTTGATTAAGTGATGTATTGGAGGAATAAAATGAAAGGGGCACACTTTAATGAAAGGGCTTGACTTTGTGATGTGGAAGATGATGAAATAGAACCTTTAGACCTAATTAATTTGATTAATTAAGTGCTAAAGGGGAAATGAAATGCAAAATGCAACTACGCCAAGGTGGGTGCTAAACTAGGTGTTAAATTGTACCGCTTTAGCAAGTGCGTACAATTTATGACGTTACAAAAACAACAATAACAAATCCATAAATCATCTCGAAAGATCTCAGTAATGTGTAGAGTACACATTAACATGATACTGGTCCATAACATAGATAGGTACCAAACCTATTCTAGGTCCACCATGCCAAAGTAATGTCTACAAGTAGTTGAAGCACAATCAAAGAACATCTTCAGCATCTAGAAATCCATCTATAAGCTACACCAACACCAATTATGCATCCTGTCAAGATTCCTTAGTGAAAGCTCTACCGGTAGAGCCTTAAACCAGTGCCGGTAAGGGTTTACCAAAGTGTATGATAGCATCCGATTATCAAGTCAATACCAACTAACCAAAACATGCTCCAGAAGAATGTACCACATGTAACCAATTATATTCCATAGATCCAAACATGCCAAAAGTGTCCAACAAATAGTCTCTTCTGTCGGTAACACTAGATCTTCTACCGGTAACCAACCTTAACAACTAGTGTTGACATCAATGACAAAACATCAATGTAACACATAATCAATGCATCCAATAATGCCAACAATCTCCCCCTTTGGCATTGATGGAAACACTAGATGTGAAAAACATCTAAGTACCAAAAAAAATCCAAACAAGTCTCCCCATGTGGAAGACAACCAATAAACTCCTGAATATCAATAACTCTCCCCCTATGAATGATATCTCTATAAAGTTCCGATTTTGTTATTTTTCACATCACTATCTCTCCCCCTTTGACATCAATGCTAGAAATCTGACAAAAATATCAAAGCAATAATGTAAACCTTTGAATCTCAAAGCTGACTACTCCCTCGGAGTAGTAGCACCACTCATTAGTGTTGGAATGAATAATATCTCTGATAATGCATATCGGACTAATGACAAATTGCATCAATAAAGTCTCTGTCGGAGGGGCAGAAACCCCTAACCTATCTCTCAAATACTCAAATAATTTCTTAGATAGCAGTATAGAGAATATATCTGCAATCTATTCTTTAGTGTTCACATAAACCAATTTAACTTCCTTTTCTTCTACCTTGTCCTTCAGAAAGTTATACTTTATTGAGATATGCTTAGTCTTAGAGTGAAATACCAGATTCTTAGACATGTCAATAGCTGCAGAGTTATCACAATAGATAACTACCAGTTCACTATAATTTACCTTGATATCCTTCAACATTTGCTTCATCCACAAGACTTGAGTGCAATTAGTTGTTGCTACAACATACTCAACTTGTGCAGTAGATAAAGAAATGCATGACTATTTTTTGTTGATCCATGAAACCAGTTTCTTTCCAAGAAAGAAAGCTCCACCAGAAGTTCTCTTCCTTTCATCAGTATCTCCTGTCCAATATGAGTCAGTATATGCACATAAAGTAAAGTCATCATTTTTTAGAATACCATAAACCATATTCTGTTGTTCCTTGCAAATACTGGAATATCCTCTTTACCACACATTCATGATTTTCTTTAAGATTACTTTGATATCTAGAAACAATACTTACTGCATTCATAGTATTTGGTCTAATCTAAGTTAGATATAATAGACCACCAATCATAGACTTAACTACCTTATCAGATTTACCGGTGTAGAAGTATCCTTAATAGATAATTTCTCAATTGTCACCATAGGAGTACTTACCCATTTGGAATTAACAATACCAAACTTCTTCAACAACTCCCTCAGATACTTAGTTTGACATATAAAAATCACTTTGTCAATTTGAGTAATCTACAAACCTAAGAAAAATCTCATCTCACCAATCATGGACATTTCAAATTCATTCTTCATGTTGTTAGCAAATTCCATGCACAATTTATCTTCTCCTCTAAAAATGATATCATCAACAAATACTTCAATAATCAAAATATCATTATTAGTGATCTTATAATATAAATTGCTATCAACACTGCTTTTAGTAAAACCAAGCTTCAAAAGATATTTATCCAACCTTGCATACCAAGCTCTAGGAGCTTGTTTCAATCCATATAAATCTTTCTTCAATCTGCAAACCATATCTTTATCATCTATAAATGAAAATCCATCAAGTTTCTCAATGTAAACTTCTTCCTCAAGTTCACCATTCAAAAATGCACATTTAACATACATTTGATAAACCTTATAGTTCTTATAAGCTGCATAGGCAAGAAATAGTCTACCAGCTTCAATTCTAGCTACAAATGCAAATGTCTCACCATAATCAATTCCTTCCATTTGAGAATATCCTTTACAAACCAATCTAGTCTTGTTTCTTACAACTTGACCATCCTCATTCAATTTATTCCTAAAAACCTATTTAGTTTTAGTAACATTCTTTTTTTTAGGCCGGGGAACTAAAGACCAAGTCTCATTTTTCTCTATCTAATCTAATTCATCTTCCATAGCCTTTAACCAATGTTTATCCTTACAAGCTTCAATAACAGTTGCCAGTTCAACTTGAGAAATAAGGCACACCTCTTCACTTGCCATTTTTCTTCTTGTCATTACTCCCTTGTTCCTATCTCTAATAATTTGATCTTCAGAATGATTTAATCTTACATACCTTGGTGTCTTCTAAACTTTAGGTTCACTACTCTGATCATCAGTCACAGTTGAATTTTCTGATTGTGTCAGTGTAATTGTTTCAGTTTCCTATATCGATTGAGGCATTGTCAGTTTATTTATGATCATTTCCACTATTGGTTCCCTGTCATATGATATAGAATTATTTCTGTACCATTCATCCACTTTCACATTAGCAGTTTCCACAATTTTTTGCAATCTTTTGTTATAACATCTATATTATTTGCTTTGAATTGAATACCCAAGAAATATACCTTCATCACATCTAGGATCAAACTTTCCAATTGAAGCATCTATTTTGATATAGAATTTACTTCCAAAAATTTTGAAATACTTAACAGTAGGGGTATGTCCAAACCATAATTCAAAAAGGGGTCTTACCGGTTTCACCTTTGATGTGAACTTTGTTGAATGTGTAGATTGATGTACTTACTACTTCTCTCCAGTATATATGAGGAAATTTGGCTTCCATTATCATAGATCTTGTTGCATCCAAAATGGTTATGTTCTTTCTTTCCACTACTCCATTCTGCTGAGGAGTCCGAGGTGTAGATAAATGTCTCCTGATTCCATTTGTTTCACAATAATTGTTAAATTCATGAGAAGTGAACTCATCACCATAATCTGATCTTAGACATTTGATTTTCAATCTAGATTATGTTTCAACCTTTCCTTTTAAAGATCTTGAATTTCTCAAAAGATTCAGACTTCTCCCTTAGAAAAGTCACCCACATCATTATAGAATAATCATCAATAATAAACATGAAATACCTATCGCCTTGAAAGTTTCTAGTCCTTGTTGGACCACATAAGTTAGTGTGAATCAAATCAAGTACATCATTAGATTTGTCATGTATGCTCTTAAAAGAACTTCTAACTTTCTTTCAAAATTGACATTCCTTACATACCAAATTATTAGGCTTCATAATCTTAGGTATATCTCTAACTGCCTTAGTTGAAGTGATCTTAACAATACAATCAAAATTAATATGACACAACCTCTTATGCCATAACCAACTCTCATTAATATGAGAAATCAAACATGTCTTATTACTAGTGTTCAAGTGAAAGATATTACCTCCAGTCTGAATACTAGTTGCAATCTCCAAACTAGTCTTGTTAATGATTTTGCATTTTCTATCTTTAAAATGAAGTTGGAAACCCTTGTCCTCCAATTGACCAACACTCAAAATATTATTCTTTAAACCTTCTACATAATAGACATTATCAATATTATGCTTACCATCCAAAGAAATAATACCTCTACCTTTGATCATACATGCTTTGTCATCTCTGAATCTGACTTGACTGCCATTATATTCTTGAAGGGACAAAAATTTCCCTTTATCTCTAGTCATATGATGTGAGCATCCACTATCAATTACCCATTCATCCTTATCTTCAACTCTTGCTACCAAGGCCTTTTCTTCATTTTTGATAGTCGGTTCTGGTTCATCTTCCTTCAAAGCATAGAACACCCATTCCTTTCCATTTATGGATCCATTAGCAGAGTCTTCTGCCGATTCATCTCCAGAGTCATCAGTTACTCCTTCCTCATCTACTATGTAGCATTGTTTACTTTTCTTGAATCTATATATATTCTGGTTAGGCTTGAAACATTTCTTAACTCTTTCCTCAAACCTTGCATTCCTTTTAGGACATCTAGATGTAAAATGACCAATCTTGTTACATGCAAAATATTTAAAAGGTTCTTTTCCTTCATACTTACTTCTAGTTGGTCCTTTAGGTACTCTTCTAGCAAATAAGGCTTCAAGTTGCTCAAGTTCTTCATCTTCTTTTCTCATGTCTTCCAATTCTTTTGCATATAGGGCTTTCTAATCACTTTTGTTGGTATATGATGATGATGATGATGATGCATGAAAAGGAGGTTTAGAAATTATATCTCCAAAAGATCCAAATTCTTCGAGCTCAAAAGCAAATAATTTCCCAATCAGAATTTCTCTATTAAATGAAGTGTTTGCCAATGTTCTTAACTCATTAATTGCACTTTCCTTCACCTTGTGAGATGGTGGAAGGGCTCTCAAGACTTTGGAAACTATTTTATCTTCACTTATAAATCCTCCACAACATTGAATTCCCATAACAATCTCATTCACTCTTTCAATAAACACAACAATTCTTTCATTATCTTCCATCTTCAAGTTTTCATATCTTACTCGGTAACCATCAAGTTTAGCAATTTTGACAGTAGGGTCACCTTCATTCAGAGTTTGAAATTTGTCCCACATAACCTTTGTCGATGATTTATCAGTCAATCCCGTGATCTTTTGATCAGTAAGTGCACACAAGAGGGCTTCTCTAGCTCTGAAATCAATTTCAATATTCTTATCCAAGTCTGCTGGATCAGGATTTCCAGATGCTGAATCATAAGGTGTGTATCCTTTCTCAGCAATCTCCCAAATATCCTTGCCAAGACATGTAAGATGAGTTTCCATTTGAATTTTCCATATACCATAATTTTTTCCATCAAGCTTAGGGATTTCTCTTTTCAAAATTATTGTCGGTGGATTAGAAGTGTTAGCTGCCATAGGATCTACCTCAAGCAGTTAAGCTTCTACAAAAGAGGACCAAGGCTCTAATGCCAATTGTTAGGATAACTGGTGAACAATTAAGAGGGGGGGGTGAATCAGTTGTTAACAAATTATAACTTTTAATCTACTTAATAACCTTTAAATAGATCAAGTACTAGTAAAGCACATATAGATGTCGATAAACAATACAACCTAACAATTAAATAGATAATAAATGGAAAGAAACCATACCACATAACAACATGATTTGTTGGTGGAAAACCTGGAAAGGGAAAAACCACAGTGGGAAGCCTACCCACAGTCAGATGATACTTCTGCAGAAAGTATGTGATATAATGAGGGGCTTGTACATGCAAGAAGGCACACTGCCTAGAGCATACTGTTCATTACAAAAGAGTCTCACTAACTATAGAGAGGCTACAACCATCTCAAGATAAATGGACAATAATACAATAGAGTGAACTGCTAGCAATAACATCTACAATGCTTGCTACAGTCTTGTTTAAGCTCAATATCAGAGGCCTTTGACCTCTTCCTTGATTCCAATTTGATCACCTATGATTGACCAAATCTCCTTCGCATATGATATTGCATTCCAAGACCATGAAAACTTATTTCATTCCCATTCCACATATGCCACAATATTACAATGAGATTTTACATCATTTTATACAAACCCTAAGGCCTAAACCAATTAGGTCGGCCACCTAAAAGATATTACAATAAGATCATTACATAAATTCATATTACAATGATCTTCCATGTCGGCTTAAGATTAAAACAACAATTAAAAATCCATAAATCATCTTGAAACATCTCGGTAATGTGTAGAGTACACATTAACATGATACTGATCCATAACCTAGATAGGTACCAGACGTATTCTGGGTCCAGCATGCCAAAGCAATGTCTTCAAGTAGTTGAAGCATGATCAAAGAACATCTTCAACATCTTGAAATCCATCTTCAGATTCCTTAGTGAAAGCTCTACTGGTAGAGCCTTAAACCAGTACTGGTAAGGGTTTACCAGAGTGTAAGATAGCATCCGATTATCAAGTCAATACCAATTGACCAAAACATGCTCTAGAAGCACATACCACATGTAACCAACCATATTCCATAGATCCAAACATGTCAAAAGTGTCCAATAGATAGTCTCTTATGTCAGTAACTCTAGATCTTCTACCGGTAACCAGAACCCATCTACTAGTAACCAACCATAATAGATAGTGTTGACATCAATGACAAAACATCAATGTAACACATAATCAATTCACCCAATAATGCTAACATATCCCAAGAGAAAGGACCATAAGACTAGCAATTATCACAAGCTGAAGAATCGCATTCAAGATCTTATTGACAATGGTGCATTAGAAGTTAATGATCATACTTAAAATGAAGAGAATGCAATGTTAAAATGAAGAGCATGCAATGTTCAAGGAACCATTCCCAAAACATATGATAAGGGAAAGACCCCTAAGACAAAAAATAATGCCAATTAGTCTAATGTGACCTATGATTACACCGTCAACCATATTACCAAATTGAACAATCATGTGTCTACCATAACCCTAAAAGGCAAAGCCCCTGAATGCAATGTCACCACTTGTAGACACCTAAAATTGTCTTGTCTAATTAAATAAATATTTTATTTATTTAATTAATCCCACTTCTTCTATTAATTAAATAAATTTTTATTTATTTAATTAATTCATTAGCCATTTCTACCCATGACACATGTCATTCATCTCTTAATTCTTTTCTTATCTACCCCCTTTATCATTTTATTATTTCTTCTACCTACCCTTTAATCCTAGCTGACCATTTATCTTTACACCTCTCAATCTTATCCCTCCATTTCCTAGAGTTTGTTCTATATAAGAGGATACTCTCTTTCATTATCAACCCTAATGAGCATTATAATTGTCTAACCAATCTTATGCAATCAAGCCTTTTTGTGACTAAGCTATCAACCACATTTCAGTTCTTTGTTGAGCTCTTGTGTAGACATAAAATTTGAGAGCAAATATATCAAGCAAGATCAATGGAGATAGGAAGACAATGGAGATTGAAACCCTACTTGACATGTGAATGGTAATATTGATTTATTTTATTGATTTACATGATCGTAGGTATCTCTATTGGTATTGGTGAATGCTTCATTGTAGGACTTAGATTATTTGTGGTTCAATCTTTATGGTTCTACAATAGTTTTATCATCACTTTTCACCATATATATTTTGGCACACCTAGTGGGACATTTATTTTTGTTAGATCTATGTTTTTTGTAGCTTTTTCTAACCCTATATTGTTGTTTTGAAAAACAATTTGGAAAATAACGTTGTGTAGCTAGGGTTTTGGAAACAAGATTAAGATCTTGGAGAGATTTGATCTGATCTCATAAAAAAATTGGAATTTTTGTACCAAATTTGTTTTGCAGGTTGGGAGTAGTATCAGGAGTGTTCAATCCAAAATTCAAAAATTTTGGAGCATATTTGAATTTTTTATATTTTTTCATAAGAAAATTATTTTTGAAGCAAATTAGCGATTTTTTCATATTTTCTTACATTTTTGGAAAGTTCCCAGAATTATATAGGGCATCTATTTTTTGTGATTTAAATTTGGGTGCAAAATATTTCATGAAAAATCAGATCTTTAGGAATTAGGTGTTTGCATTGTTTTGATCAGATCTCATAAATGGCTTGGACTTGTTACATCAATCTTTTTGGGTAGGTCGAGAATAGTAGATCAAGAATGCTTAGTAAAACATCTAGATTTTTTGAAGCATCTTTGAATTTTGTACGAGTTTTTTATGATTTTTCATAAATAATTAATTTTGTGAGAAAATTAGCGAATTTTTTAAATTTTCTTACAATTTTGTAAATTTCTCATAATCATACATGGGATCTGTTCTTTGAGGATTTAATTTTGATGAAAAATAATTCATGAAAAATCAGATCTTTAAAAATTAGGGTTTTGCAATATTTTGATCATATCTCACAAACTACTTGGAATTTTTGCAGGAATTTTTTTGTGTGAGTTGGGAATGTTATCAAGAGTTTTTAGTAGAAACTTTAGATTTTGTGGATCAATTTTTAATTTTCTATGAATTTTGTATGATTTTTCATAAAAAAATAATTTTTGAAGCAAATTAGCAATTTTTTTGGATTTTCTTACATTTTTAGAAATGTATTGAAATTTTACAAGAGGTTTGTTTTTTATAATGTAAAAGAACTCATGGGAAATTAGATCTTTGAATTTGTCAAAAAATGTATTGTCGACGACCCCTATTTCACAAAGTCTTTGGATCTAAAATTTACTTAACTTGTGTGCTTGCAGAAGGGGTATTATTTCAAAACTATTAACAAGTTTGGTGCAATACCTTTAACAAAGATTTGATTTTAAAATTGCTTTCTTTGTCTTGTCTACTCTAGCAAAACACTTCAATTAGTGCTCTAAAATGAACAAGTGTCTTATGTGTCTTGAGCAATAGGCTCCTTTTGTGTTTCCTTTTAGAGGGTATGCCTCTCGAGTAGGCCATAAGGCCAAGTGAGACGGAATGACCCAAGTAGTAACAAGCTAAATCCAAGCTCTTGCAAGCCACTATAAATAAATTTGTTTGTGACAAAAGTTGTAAGCAACGTGTGTTGGTTAGTTCATACTGACGACATGTCTCCCCATAAACCCTATAAAGCACAACCTCTATAGGTTGGGAGCCTTCCTTAATGGAGCTTATGCTGCCGCATGTATGGCCACTCGAATGGATGCCCTTACTAGACATATTTTGTGTTAGAAGCTAAAAACCTTCTAATTGTTGGCGCAGGAGTTAAGACCTCTGAAACAACTCACATTCATATCAGTTCTTAGTAGAGATACAAAGTTCTGTTAGTTAGATGAGAGGGGGAGGGTGGATTAGATAAACTCACAATTCAACATATTCATCAGATTCAACCTCAGTAGAATTTACTTGATATGTAACTATGATTGTAAATCATTCAAACTCATAAACTGATAAACTTGAAACATCGAAACACATTTAACACCAAATTTAACATGGAAACCCAAATAGGGAAAAACCACTGTGGTATTTCGGATCCACAAAGAAAATATACTCTTCTGGAGTATGCTTGGTTAAAAGCCAATCCTATTAAAGATTACATAAACACATTGCTAGATGTGACCCGGTAAAGGGACTTCCCTCAGATTTATCAAAACCTTGCACTTTGTTAGAAGTGACCTTGTCAAAGGATTTCAAACACTCATTCAGAATGTTATCTTGCTAGATGATTTACAAATAAGACTGATAGGTCCACTCGGTTAAGAGATTTCCTGTCACTTACAGAAATAAATAGCAGTAATAAAATATATCTGCAACTTCACATCTGAAATGTTAAAGAAGACTCTATGTGCTCAAAATAATCTTGTCATAAGACTTATATTCCTCCTTGCTAGGCTTCTCAATCTGTTCTTCAATCAGATCTTCAATCTTTTATACTCGGTAATCACCTCTACAGTATCACTGCTCTTCTATTTTCCCGCATACTTTGTTCATCAACTTTTCCTTATTTATAAGCAATTCCTAACCGCTTAATCTCCTTAATCAAATTTCCCATGATTAATCTTAGCCATCAGATCATCAAACCTGACTAGGTTCATTAAATCCTTCAAACTGAAAAATGTTTTATCTTGTCTTGAAACTTGTATTCCTTCCTTGGTACTTGTGCTCAGTTATGACCATTCAATCTGTGTTGTAGATCTTAAGTCTTGAATTTTCATTGTTGTTGATCCTTAACAAACTTCTTGCATGACATTCCAATCTTCTATAAATCTCTAGCTCATTGGCATCCTTCATTTAATAATGTATTTATTCATCCAATGCATTATGTTACTACTCAGCTGATACTTGGTTAATACTGAATTTTACTCTATAGATATTTTGTATTTGTCTCGGTCACTATCTCGATAGTTTTTCTTGCTGATGACACTCGGTGACTTCTTCCTTCCTTAACCGATACCGATAACCTTGGTGTTTACCGACTAGATCCTTGCTCGGTAAAATAGAACAGTATCAATCCTTTACTCATTCTGTTACATGAAATCTTTTCTCCTTCTTATTCATTCTTCAAAATAATGAAAATAACATAATCTCATCACTATCTAACTTGGTAATAGTTTCCCATTGAATAACTTATTACTCCCCTTCATTTTCACATTCTTTCTATGTCACTTATCGACATCTTTATACTCATCAAAACATACTCTTTAAGATATGGCAACATCATACTGAATCAGAAAATTAATTGCTTGACATCAATGACAAAATAATATTATTAAGACAGTAATTATCCTTTATCAATTATATCATCAATCTCCAACAACCTTCTCAATATCCTCATACCAACAAACTTATTGTAATGCCAACAATCTCCCCCTTTGGCATTGATGGCAATATGAAATTGATTTCTTCCAATTGATTTGAACTATTGTTATTCTTCTCCTGGTATCCTCTCTTCTTGTCATTAGTCTTCTCCCCCTTTGACAACAATGCCAAAAGTAAAACTAATCCATGATTACTTCCCTGTGAAGTAATTTCCTTGCTGTTAAAACATATACAAATATATCATCTTAGTCTCGGTCAGAGAATCTTGTCTTCATTCACTATTTCCTGCACAACTTTAGACAACATCCTAAAGTGTGTAAATCAATATCAACTCATAAATAGTATTCTGTAGAGTCATAGAATTGATGATTTCACCAAACTCTAATAGTGAGTACTGGATAGGGGTAGGACCCCTAACTTACTTTTGAGATAATCAAAATTGTCCCTTGGTAGTGGCTTTGTGAAGATGTCTACTATTTGTTACTTTGTGCTATCTTATTCTAGCACAACTTTCTTTTCTTGAACTTATTCTCTTAGATAATGATACTTTATAGATATATGCTTTGCCTTAGAGTGCATTACCATATTTTTTGAAATGTTAATAGCACTTGTATTATCACAAAATATAGTTACTAGCTCGGTAACTATCTCATTCATACCTTCCAACAGTTGTTTGATCCATGCTATATTGGTACAATTCAATGTTGCAGTGACATATTCAACTTCAACTGTTGACTGTGAAATGTATCCTTGTTTCTTGCTAAGCCAACTCACTAGTCTTTCTCCCAAAAAGAAAGCTCCACCGCCTATGCTTTTCCTGTCATCAATATTTCCTGTCCAATCAGCATCAGTATAGACTTTTAAGTCAAAATCATTCCTCTTTTTATATAGTAAACCATAATCTTCAGTGCCTCTTAAGTATCTGAAAAATTCTCTTGATTGTTGTCCTATGGGTTTCTTTGGGATCTGTAGAAAATCTTGCAGTTATGCCTACTGCATGTGCTATATCAGGCCTGTTGTGAACTACATATTGCACCTTTCCATTCATAGATTGGTAAAGTGTCTCACCAATAGATGCAGATTCATAATTCTTTGATAATTTACAATTAGTAGTCATAGGAGTAGTTACAAGTTTAGAATCCTCCATTCCAAATTTCTTCAAGATTTCCTTTATATACTTGGATTGAGTAATGAAAATCCCATTTTTTATTTGCAGTCTCTGTAAACATATAAAATACTTTATTTCACCAATTAATGACATCTCAAATTCTTTGCACATTTTATTTCCAAAGTTCTTACATAAAGAATCATTTCCACAAAAAATAATATCATCAACAAATATGGCTGAAATTAGTATTCCACTGTCCTCATCATTCTTCAGATACATGTTGCTATTTTCACTAGTCCTCATAAATCCAATCCTGATTAAGTAGGAGTACAACCTTTCATACCATGCTCTAGGTGCTTGCTTTAGGCCATATAAAGCTTTGTTCAACTTACATACCTGATCTTTATCCTTCTCTTCAATAAATCCTTCAGGTTGTTCAATATAAACTTCTTCTTCTAGTATACCATTCAAAAATAGAGATTTAACATCCATTTGATATACCTTAAAATTTGTGTAAGCAGCATATGCCAACAATGTTCTCACTCCCTCAAGTCTTGCCACGGTTGCAAAAGTCTCACCATAGTCTATTCCTTCTTCTTGAGCATAACATTTGCAAAATAGCCTTTCTTTATTCTGAATGACCTCACCTTTTTCATTTAGCTTATTTCTGAAAATCCACTTTGTATCAATTAGATTTTTCTCTTTTGGTCTTGGGACCAGTGTCCATGTTTCATTTTTCTTGATTTGTTCAATCTCTTCTATCATAGCATTCACCCAATCTTCATTGCTTAATGCCTCTTTTACTATCCTCGATTCAAACTTAGATATCAGACATGTGTTTTGTATCAGTTTGTTCCTTCTCATCACTGGATCATCCTTATCTCCTATAATCTGACTTGATGCATGATTTCTTCTGACATATTTTGCTAATATAGGCTCGATAGGCTCTGTATGATCTTCTTCATCACTTGGTAACTGATTATTTTCTTCATTGGCTTTCTCGGTAAAACTTCTCAGTTGTACATATACAAACTCTTCATAATCTTCTAGTTCTTTGGAGTTTCCTTCATCATTCCTTTCTATAAATTCATCAATTTTCACATTTGCACTTTCCACTATTTTGTTAGATGATTTGATTAGATATTTAAATCCTTTACTCCTAGAGGAATAACCAAGAAATGTTCCTTCCTCGCTTTTCTGATCAAATTTTCTATTTCTGTAATCTTTGTGAACATAACATCTACTTCCAAATATTTTAAAATAACTTACATTGGTTTCTTGTCATACCAGATTTCATATGGTGTCTTCATAGTTCCTTTCTTCAGTTGTACTCAGTTTAGAGTGTAAATTGAAGTGCTTATTACTTCTCTCCAAAATATTTGAGGTACTCTCTTCTCTATTATCAAAGTTTTGGCACAATCTACAATTCATCTGTTTCTTCTTTCAGCTATCCCATTTTGTTGTGGTGTTCTCGGTCCAGATACTTGTCTCTTTATAACATGATCATTGCAAAATAAGTTAAATTCATCTTAAATGAATTCTCCTCCTCTATCAGATCTTAGACATTTTAACTGTCTTCCTATTTCTTTTTCAACTCTTTCCTTATACCATTTGAACATTTTAAAGGCTTTTGATTTCTCTTTTAAAAACATAACTGACATCATCCTTGAGTAATCATCCACAAATAATATGAAGTATTTATCACCATAATAACTTTGAACTTTCATAGGATCACAAAGATTAGTGTGCACAAGATCTAAAATTCCATTAGAAGTGTAAGACTTACTTGTAAAGCTTGATTTTGTCAACTTACCCATCTGGCATCCTTGGCATATTGCATTCTCAAGTTTTTCCAAGCTCGGTAGACCTCTTACTCGGTGCTTCTTACTTATTTTGATCAGGTTATCAAAATTCACATGACAAAACCTTTTATGCCATAACCAGATATCCTCTATTTTTGCATATAGACAATTGTTCTGAGTTGAATCAAGATGAAATGTATTACCTCTTGTATGAGTCCCGGTAGTAGCCAACTTTCCATGTTTGTCATGAACTTTGACAGTTCCTTTTTGAAATTCTATTCGGTATCATATATTGTTTAGCTGTGCTACACTCAACAAATTGTATTTCAGACCTTCAAACCAATATACATCATCACATTTAGCATTGTCAAGAAGTGTGATAGATCCTTTACCTTTCACAGGACATGGTGCATCATTACCAAATCTTACATAACCTCCATCATAATCTTCTAAATTAACAAACTTGTGTTTATCACATGTCATGTGATGTGAGCATCCACTATCTATGATCCAAGAATCATTATTATTTATGTGTGATGTTAAGGCTTTTTCTTCATACCTTTCTTCATCTGATCCATCTTTGATAGCCACATATACAACTTCCTTTGTCTCAATCCCATCAGATTTATCATCATTGGATTCCTCATCAGCTACTAGGCATGTCTTTCTATCTCTCCTTCTGAAGTCTCGGTGCCCTCTGTATTGGTTGTCTTTCTGTCTGTCATCTCGTTATTCTCTCTTTTCACTAGATTCTTTGTCAGGGCAATTTGAAGCCATATGTCCAATTTTATCACAGTTAAAACATTTTAAAGGTAACTTTTCCTTATACTTTCCTTATGCTTCAAACTCTTCTTGCTTTCTGATTTCCTCATATAGTTTGTGTACTTCTTCCATGTTTTTGCAAAATCTCTCACTTGCTCCACTATGATTTCCTTTAGCATACTTATACATTCTATCATTGTAATCATCATATTCACCAAGATGAAAAGAACTGAATGTAGATTCAACTTTGTTAACCGAAGGCCCATTGTTATCAAAATTACCTAACTCAAAAGCATGTAGCTTACCGATAGTAGCATCCAACGAGACTAGCATGTTTGGTATAGACCTTAATTCATTAATTGTAGAGACTTGAATATCATAAGTAGGTAGAAGTGTTCTCAGCAACTTACTTGTTACATCCCTTTCTTCAATAGTTCCTCTCGCTCCTTTAATTTGATTGACAATTTCCTTTAACCTTGTACTATATTAGATTATGTTCTCTCCTTCATTCATTCTCATGGATTCAAGTTGTCCTCTTAGACTGTCTACTTTTTCTCTTTGAACATGTTCATCACCACCATACATAGATATAAGCTTATTCCACATAGCTTTGGCATCATTACAACCTTCTAGATCATTAAACTCTGAGTCGGTCAATGTTGATGTTATTTACATCATTGCTTAAATATGTTCTTTCTTTGCCTTTATCTCTTCCATTGTCATCAGGTAGGTGCTAGGTGTAGTGTAATCATTCTCCAGATAATTTGTTGCATATTCTCCAATTCCTGATAAGTGCACCTTCATCCTTTTCTGCCATGTGGAGAAACTTGACCTATCCACCTTTGGTGCATCCCTTTTATACATCTTCAGATCTTGCCTCAAGTTCATTTAAACTTTTCTTTCGGAGTCCAAGCTCTGATACCAATTGTTAGTTAGATGAGAGGGGGGTGAATTAGATAAACTCACAATTTAGCATATTCATCAAATTCAACCTCGGTAGAATTTAATTGATATGCAACTATGTCTGTAAATCATTCAAACTCATAAACTGATAAACATGAAATATCAAAACACATTTAACACCATATTTAATGTGGAAACCCAAATAGGGAAAAACCACTGTGATTTCAGACCCATAAATAAAATATACTCTTATGGAGTATGCTTGGTTAAAAGCCAATCTTGTTAAAGATTATATAAACATATTGCTAGATGTGACCCGATAAAGGGATTTCCCTCAGATTTATCAGAATCTTGCACTTTGTCAGAAGTGACCTTGTCAAAGGATTTCAAACACTCATTCAGAATTTTACCTTGCTAGAGGATTTACAAATAAGACTGTTAGGTCCACTCGGTTAAGAGATTTCCTATCACTTATAGAAATAAATAATAGTAATAAAATATATCTACAACTTCACATCTGAAATGTTAAAGTAGACTCTATGTTCTCAAAATAATCTTGTCATAAGACTTATCTTCCTGCTTGTTGGGCGTCTCAATCTGTTCTTCAATCAGATCTTTAATCTTTTGTACTCGGTAATCACCTCTGCAGTATCACTGCTCTTATATTTTGCCTGCATACTTTGTTCATCAACTTTTCCTTATTTATAAGCAATTCCTAACCGCTTAATCTACTTAATCACATTTCCCATGATTAATCTTAGCCATAAGATCATCAAACTTGACTACGTTCATTGAATCCTTCGAACTGAAAAACGTTTTATGTTGCCTTGAAACTTGTATTCCTTCCTTGGTACTTGTGCTTAGTTATGACCGTTCAATCTATGTTGTAGATCTTAACTCTTGAATTTTCATTTTTGTTGATCCTTAACAAACTTCTTGCATGACATTCCAATCTTCTATAAACCTCCAGCTCATTGGTATAAACCTCCAGCTCATTGGCATCCTTCATTTAATAATGTATTTATTCATCCAATGCATTCTGTTACTGCTCGGTTGATACTCGGTTAATACAGAACTTTACTCGATAGATATTATGTATTTGTCTCGGTCACTATCTCGATAGTTTTGCTTGTTGATGACACTCAGTGACTTCTTCTTTCTTTAACTAATACCGATAACCTTGGTGTTTACTGACTAGATCCTTGCTCGGTAAAATAGAACAATGTCAAACATTTACTCATTTTGTTACATGAAATCTTTTCTCTTTCTTATTCAATCTTCAAAACAATCAAAATAACATAATCTCATCATTGTCTAGCTCGGTAATAGTTGCCCATTGAATAACTTATTACTCCCCTTCTTTTTCACATTCTTTCTGTGTCACTTACTAACATCTTTATACTCATCAAAACATACTCTTTAAGATATCGCAACATCATACTAAATAAGAAAATCAATTGCTTGACAACAATGACAAAATAATATTACTAAGACATTAATTATCCTTTATCAATTATATCATCAATCTCCAACAACCTTCTCAATATCCTCATACCAACAAACTTATTGTAATGCCAACAAGTTTTCCACGGGGAGTTTTCATGGGGACTGGTGCTTGGCTGCCCGAAGAAGTGAGTGTCATGGAGGGGAGCAGATCGGGTCAAGCACCTAAGTATCTTCTTTGAATTGTGTAGCTTGGGGTAACCGCCCAAGTGAGATTCAACAACTATTGTCCCAACTAGCCCTGGAATTTGTGCTTGCATGATCAAAACACTCAAACATTGTGTTTGTCATTTTTTCAAGTGTATGCAAAAACATTTCATATTTGGAAACATTTTTTATCCTTTGGACAAAAACACCTTCACACATTGGGTCTTCACTATTTGCTATGTTTTCTTGTCACAAAAAGTCAAAACATTGAGATTTGGTCACATTCAACAACTTCACAATTGGACAGAATTGCAAAATATTTTCAAAATCACATCTGGCTTTGTTAAAATTGTGTCTGTGTTCAGAACTAAGAAATTGAAAATGATTTGTCAAGAGAAAAAGGACTTAAGTTTTCAGATTCAAAGAGCTTCTAAGACTGCTTCCTATAGGGCTTCATTTCCAGTCAACCTATCTTGGTTATACATAGTCAATCATTTTCCTTCACTTGCATTTCCCTCACACATATTTTAAAAATTTGAGTCAAAAGGTTACTTTTCTTGTCCTCATCAAACTTTGCAAACCTACTACAACACAACACTAGGTGAGTCCCACATCAAGATCCATCATCTTAGGGTCTCATTTGGTCTTGTTGAGTGAAGGTCAACTTACCTCATCAAGAGATCCATCATCTCTTTGGAAGCCACACCTTACTCTCCTACTTTGGTCTTACACTCTTGGACATTGCAAGTTTACCCTAGATTCATTTAAAATTCATACACCTCTTGGTCTTCCATAGTCTTTGCATTTTTATACTACCTTTCATTTTTGTCCAGACTTTAGTCCATGGTTGAAACTCGTTCACAAAGGTATAGAAGGGAAGCTAAATAAGCTTTAAGTTCTCTAAACATGAGAACTTATGAGTTTGATGGAGATGAATTCTATAATCCATTTGAACACCACAGTAATATACTAGACAATGACAACAATGACAATAACAATGATAATGATAATGACAATGACAATGCATATGTGGATTCTGTAGAAGTTGAGGAAACTATCATGGATCCGCTTTTTAATAGATTTGTTCAAGAAATCATGAAAATAGATAGACAATATTTCCTACAAGTTATGACACAAAGTGGGACAAGAATACCTCATGGATTTGATATGTCATAGATTTTGGAAGATGATCCAAACCAAATAAATCAAGTTAATACAATACAAAGGAGGCCCAATAGTGGTGGTAAGAAAGAGTGTCTCTTTCTTGAGTCACCTTCATCCCTATTTCAAAAACCTGAGATTCCAAAAACATACACTCATTCTTATGCCAGTTATGATAGAACCTCTCATGAACAACCCCGCAGTCATCCTTTCCCATGGAGAAGAGCTACCACCATGCATGACCATGATGATACCCAAGATCATATCGATGCATACAATTACACTCAATCTAACATTCAAAATCATGACTCAAGGAGACTCTATGTCATATATGGGGGTAATATCCAAGATCATTCTTATGACACCTCCTATCCCCATGGTCATGACATGTATCAACCTAGACCTAGTTCTCCTCAGTACAATACCATACCAAGTGGTCCATATGAAAGTTATAACTATGTCTCTCCTCCATATGAACACATCTATGATCAATATCGTCCATATATGCATTATATTCTTCCTCCACTCGGTGGCTCGGGCATGGGACTAGCTCAAAGAGAAAAGACACCACCCATGAATGACTTGAAAGAGAAGATAAAGGACTTGCAAAATAAAATGGTGGACATGAATACACCAAAGCAACAATATACAATGAAAGATATATGTTCTTACCCATTTGATAGAAGCATTCTAATGCCTCCATTCCCTCCATATTTTGTAACACCAAATTTTGATAAATACAAAGGCAAAGAGGATCCTAAGGCACACATAAGATTATTTTTCATAGCTTGAATTGAGGTAGTAGAAGAAGAAACATACTTAATGAGATTGTTTCCACAAAGCTTAGGTTAACAAGTAATGGAATGGTTCTCCCAACTTCCACCTAGAATTAAGTCATGGGGTGATCTAGCAGAGGATTTTATACAAGATTGAAACAGATATGTTAGTAGCCACCTTATGCAATACTAAGTAGAAACATGGGGAATATTTTCTTCATTTTTACAATGATGGAGAGGTCTTGCTAGTCAATGCTCTTCTGATATACCACAAAAGAAAATGGTAGAAATGTTCACACAAAATGTTAACAAGGATATCGGATATGAGCTAAGGAAATCTTGTTTGTCTACCTTCAAAGAGGTCATTGACAAAGGAATGGCAATAGAAAAAGTCCTTATTGAACAAGATGTCGTTAAGATATTCAAAGAGAACAAAGAGGAATCAAATGGGAAAGACAAACCCCACTTTTGGAATAAGAATAAGAACACAGTCAACGACATGGTAGTAGACGCAAATATTGTGAAACCTAAGATAACTTTCCCTTGTGAAAGTTTTTCTAACTCAAATAATCAAGTGAACAATCAAAGGCAATCAAAACCTTGAAGAAAATACACCCCGTTAGGAGAACCAATTGAAACTGCATTCACGAAGTTAGTGGAAAACAAGCTTATAACACTACCAGATAATCCACCATATGAGCCAAAAGTAAAACCAAATTGGTGGAATGATGATGAATATTGTAAATATCACAAGAGTAAAGGGAATTTACTAGCAATTGTCAAAGATTGAAGAATATCATTTAGGATCTCATTGACAGAGGTGACATAGAAGTGGATGGTCACACCTCCAATGAAGAACATGCGATGTTCAAGGAGCCATTTCCTAAACATGACAAGGCAAATGCCACAACTGATAATCAAGCTAATTATACTAAAACGCCCTATGATTATGATGCCACTATTAATCACATTTCAATAGAATTATGTTTCTACTATCATTATAAAGGACAAAACTCTTGAAGGTCCTACCCAAAGGAGTAAAGCTGTTTTGAAAGGCATTGGACCATCTTCCTCATCTTCTAAAAATGAAACCTTCAAATGTAATGTCACAACCCTTTGAGGTAAACTCACCTTGCAAGGTGTTCCACCTAAGACCACAACCTCTTCATCCACCAAGAATGAGTATGACCTTGTAGATCAGTTAGGGAAGAAATCACCCTCATTTCCATCCTTTACATTTTATGCATATACCAGACACATAAGGCCATCCTTGATAAAACTTTGAGAGATACCTTTGTACCCACTGATCTGAATGTGGACCAGTTTTAATCCATGGTGGGATACCTTTTTGTTCCACATATCCTCACATTTATAGAAGTTGATGACGCATCTGTAACCCAACCTCATAATGCACCTCTACATAGTGAAGCCTTTCTTCATAAAAAATAGATAAAATGAGTCCTGATAGATGGAGGAGCAGGTCTGACCATTTGTACATTGAGCACTATTAAATAATTGGGATATTTTGAAAAGGCTATGAATTCTACACATGCCATCACTATTAAAGCATATGATGACGAAGAGCCTGCATCCAAGGGCATAGTCACCTTAACTCTTAGAGTTGGGCCACTAATGAAGGATGTGGTTTGTCAAGTCTTCGATTTAGATCTCACATACAATATACTCTTGGGACGTCCATGGATTCATGAAATGAGAGTTGTTCCCTCAACATATCATTGATGTACCATGTTCCCACATAATGGAGTTGAAGTGACCTTTGAAGGCGATCCAAATCCCTTCATATATTGCAATAACATGCGAGCAAGATCATAAATAACAATACCAGTCAATAGAGAAGCTATTCTTTCATCAGCATATGTGGATCCAGAATCCTTGAAAGCTTCTACATCAAAGGAAGCAGAGGTAAAAGAAAAAATCAAAGTTAAAGACATGGGATGTGGTGAGTATATCTTTCATGTTGATCAACTCCCACTATCTCCTAAGACATTTAGTCAATAGGAACAACCTACAAATAATTTGCAATATCAAGGAACTGGGTGTGAACCACCTAGTGTTGTGGCTACTAAGTTTGAATGCAAATCTCCTCTAGTGGTGCAAGAAGGTCTTGATATCAATAATCCTAAGAGTGGTTCCAACAAAGAATCTATTGAGTGTATCGCCAACCCTCTTGAGAACTCACATAGCTTTACCATTTCATTCACTCATTCCATTTCCACTCCTCTACTAGGATAGTCACCTTACCTCTTAGAGTTGGGCCATTCATGACGGATGTAGTTTGTCAAGTCTTTCATTTAGATCTCACATATAATATACTTGTGGGAAGTCCATGGATTCAATAAATGAGAGTTGTTCCCTCAACAGATCATTGATGTATTAAGTTCCCACACAATGGAGCTGAAGTGACCTTTGAAGGCGATCCAAATCCTTTCATATATTGGAATAACCTGCGAGCAAGATCATAAATAACAATACCAATCAATAGAGAAGCTATTCCTTCTTCAGCATATGTGGATCTAGAATCCTTGAAAGCTTCTACATCAAAGCAAGAAGAGGTAAAAGAAAAAATCAAAGTTAAAGACATGGGATGTGGTGATTATATCTTTCATGTTGCTCAACTCCCACTATCTCCTAAGACATTTAGTCAATAGGAACAACCTACAAATAATTTCCAATATCAAGGAATTGGGTGTGAGCCACCTAATGTTGTGGGTACTAAGTTTGAATGCAAATCTCCTCTAATGGTGCAAGCAACTCTTGATATCAATAATCCTAAGAGTGGCTCCAACAAAGAATCTATTGAGCGTATCACCAACCCTCTTGAGAACTCACAAAGATTTACCATTTCATTCACTCATTCCATTTCCGCTCCTCTCCTAGGCTTGGATCAAAAAGAATTACTAATGCCCTTACTCATTGGGGATCAAAAATCAAGATTTGAAAAGAAAAACCTAAAAGTAAAAAATAAAGAAAAGTTCTTTAGTCCAAATCAAAATCAAAATGTATTTGACTCTACAAAAATCAAAGTCAGGGATAATATGAAGAAAAAAGAACAAGAGTTGATCTCCCCTAATACAAAAAATAACTGGGGGCCAAAGTTCTAAAATTTCAAGTCAAAAAGCATACTTGTTGATCCTAAGTCTCCATCATGCTATCCTACTTTCACTTCTTTTCACAATCATAAGCCTTCATCACTCATCCACTTGTTCTACATATCCTTTCCTTTCTAGCGATACATCATGGACCTTTAATGGATCTTCCTTGAGGGACTTTGTTGTTAGGGATGCCTAAACTTCTTTAGGTGACATGCATTGTGGCCTATGTAGTCAATATAACATTAGTAATTCTACCTTATTTCCTTCATCAAGGGACATTGCAGCTATAACCACAAAGTAAAGCCTGGCATATTTGAGGTGGGTGACTTAGTTCTCAGAGAAAATCCTAAAAATCATCAGGACCAAGAAAAGAAAGGAAAATTTGAGCTCAATTGGCTTGGTCCTTACATTGTCACAACAGTCTATGGATCAGATGCATATCAGCTCTCAACACCAGATGGATAACCTTTGTAGGATCTGATCAACAACATGCACTTTCACAGGTTTTACACATAGCTCTTCAGAATATCCTAATATAAAAAATACAAAAAAAAAAAATTGTTACATGGTGAAAACTTGGCAAATAGGGGCCTTATTACACAAATTTTTTTTTGAAAAAATAAAAAAAAGTAAAGAGAAATAAATTCATCCAAAGATGAAAACCACTTTGGTGGCACCCTAGACAACTACCATGGTGAAAACCAGGTTACTGGCGCCATGTGTAGAGACATTGCTCCTCCCTCCTTCAAGATTCAATCTAATCCTTTCACTTTTCACACACACTCACAACCTATCCATCCATAATAAATTTTCCTATTCCCATCATGGCTTGTTATTGATCTACCTAAGATTAGTTAGCTATTCATAATAATCCTCCCTTTTCACTCCTTTCCTTCCATAATAAATTAGGTCCAATCTGCAACTAGGGCAACATCCTAAATCTAGTGATGGAAGTGGTACCCTGAACATCACATGTTTTGAGGAGCATTGTCTTTTAATTTCCTCCTTTTCACACACAACCCACAATAAGAAGTCATTTTCACTAGCAATCCATAGTAAATTTTTGATCTTCACAATAAAGTATTAGTTTCATGGATTCAATTAGTTTCTAATGAGACACAATCAATAGTGGGCTTTCAACAAATCAAATCTTTTAGCAAACTTTGGCAACAACATGGTTTTCAACATGATCTATCCTTTATTAGGATGACAACATTGTGACCAAATCAAACATGTTAACATATGTGGCAAGAAACACAAATAACTTGAAGATTCAATTGTGTGTTGATGTCAAGTCCTAGTTTTCTTTTGATTTCATGTTTTGGTGACATGTCTTTTAGCTTTTCCGGGATGTCTCTGACTAGAGATTATATCTTTAGGATGTCTTTGACTAGAAAAGTGAGGATGGGATATGTTCACCTATTCTTTTGATGTCTATGGATTGTCTCTTAGTAATGCTATGACCTGTCCAAGGATATGAGGACGTTATGAGTCTCATGTGAACTAGGGCATTCCTTCTTTGTGACTATTTTATCTCCATGCAAATGGGTACAATTACTTTCTAGGTCGAACCTATACCTTGATTGTCATAACCTATTTGTCATTATAAAGCTCAATAATGATAAAGCACAAGAATCCCTTTCACTTCCATATCTTCTACCTTCCATCCCCCTTACTTGATTGACCTCCATTGTCCTTGCCTAAGTTTGTGTAGCCTCCTATCACATGACTAAGTCTAATGACATGCCAAAAATATCTATATTTCAAGTATATTGCACTTGCATCATCACATTATAGCATATCTCATTTCATACATACATATACATATCACAATCACATCACATATTGCATATATCATTGATTAGTATTGGCATTCTCATATAAAACATAAAATGCCAAAATAATAACACATCATGCATCTCATCCTGTAAAAAATCATGTGATATCATTACCATATATTAAAAAATAATAAAGTGTCATGATACAATGATGTCAATGTCTCATATGGCTACAAAATTAGCCAAAGGTGTCTACATCATTGTACGAAAAATGATACAAAATGACATCCAAGAGAGCTATGATGAAGACCATCCCTCAGAGATAGCTAGCCTCGAAGGTATCTAAGCTCCCAAAGGACCAACCCCTAGATCATCTCATTTGTCCCCTCTTGCAGACCGTACGGGACCATCTTTTCACCAAAGCAGTTAACAGTCTAGTGTTTGCCTAAATCTCAAGCATATACATAATGTGTCTCAATCCCATTGCCTTGATCATGACGTGGTCCTCAATAGTCAAATATGTTCGTAACTTCTATGTCATAAGAAATCTCTATCTAGACTCAATCTGGGGTAAGTAGTCCTGCATCTAATCGAATCAATCGTGTCAATCCTAGTGGTACTCATGTTTATTGCATAGTGTTGCTTATCTTATCCTATCATAACCTAGTGGTACTTATTTCCATCACATGGTGCTTCTCATCAGGCTCTATCCTAGTGCTTATATTTATAACATGGCATTGCATCCTAGTGTATATGTTTATCACAATTGCACTATATCCTATTGTGCTAGAGCACTCACCGGATTTTATCATTTCGATGACTTATCCTATATTCAACATAGCAAACTGACCTGTTTCAAGGCACTTGTTGGGTGAATCCTCTCAACAACTTATCCAATTGGCAATGTATGTTTATCATAGAATTGTTAATTATAGCCTTGTTTTTAGTTTATCTTCCCTAGGCCACTTGTTTGAGTGAATCCTCTCAGTAGCTTATCCAATTGATAGCATATGTTCATAATAGAACTACCAATTTTGGCCTTTTAAGACATAGACATGATTTTGTTGATTCCTCTTGAGTCACTCTTTTTCCTGCATGACCTTGTCACCCTATCTTGTCAGTCCTTACTAGCCTTTCTTTCTTATTGAGAGATTGTCTGCGATCTTTTCAAACATTTTCATCCACTCTCTCAAGGAGGCATATAATTCCTATCATGGGGCAACTTTGTATGAATTTATCTTATCTTCTTTGAGCCAACATGACAAGCTAGATTGTCTCAAAGAGGGGCAAAACATAGACACCTAAAATTGTCTTGTCTAATTAAATAAGTATTTTTATTTATTTAATTTATTTATTTATCCTCTTCTAATTCTTTCCTCATTTAAATAAATACTTTTATTTATTTAAATTATCCTTTTTCTAAATTAAATTTATAAATATTTTATTTATTTAATTAATCCCATTTCTTCTATTAATTAAATGAATCTTTATTTATTTAATTAATTCATTAGCCTTTTCTACCCATGACACATGTCATTCATCTCTTAATTCTTCTCTTACCTACCCCCTTTATCATTTTAGTATTTCTTCTACCTACCCATTAATCCTAGCCAACCAGTTATCTTTACACCTCTCAATCTTATCCCTCCATTTCCTAAAGTGTCATCTATATAAGAGGATACTCTCCTTCATAATCAACACTAATCATAATTCTAATTGTGTAATCATCGGATAAAGGTGTCTAATCAATCTTATTCAATCAAGCCTTTTTGTGACCAAGCTATCAACCACATTTTTTCGTTCTTTGTTGAGCTCTTGTGCACACATAAAATCTGTGAGCAAATATATCAAGCAAGATCAATGGAGATTGAAACCGTACTTTTCATGTGAATAGTAATATTGATTTATTTTGTTGATTTACATGATCTTAGGTATCTCTATTGGTATTGGTTAATGTTTCATTGTAGAAATTAGATTTTTTATGGTTGAATCTTTATGGTTTTACAATAGTTTATCATCACTTTCTACCATATACACCACTCGATGGGGTAAAGTTACTTTACAGGGTGCTACATCCAAAATGACTTCATCATCTACCAATAGCCAATATGACCTTATAGACCAATTGGGAAAGACACCCACTCTTATTTTGATCCTTGAACTTTTGCATATTTCACCTTCTCACAAAGCCATTTTCGACAAAGCCTTGAGAGAGACATTTGTCCCTATCGATGTAAAGGTGGACCAATTTCAAGCCATAGTGTGACATCTTCCTACCCCTTGTTGCCTTAAATTCATAGAAGCAAATGAAACATCTTGACAACAACCACATAATTCACCAGTTCACATTGAATCTTTCCTCCATAAACATTGCATAAAATGAGTCTTGATAGATGGAGGATAAGGTCTCAATATTTGTACATTGAAAGCTATCTTAGAATTGGGCTTCTATGAAAACGTTGTGGATTCTAAAAAAAAAATCGCTATATAGGCATATGATAATGTATGCTCCTCAAAAGGAATAGTCACTTTATACCTCTAAGATTTGGGCCAATAACAAGGGATGTGGTTTGCCAAGTCCTTAATCTTGATCTCACATATAGTATACTTTTGGGATGACCATGAGTGTATGTGATGAGAGAAGTGCCTTTGACTTTCCATAAGTGAATTAAGTTCTCACATAGTGGAGCCAAAGTCACAGTAAAAGGAGATCGAAATCCATACATTTATTACAACAATCTTTGAGAAAGACTTGAAACAATGGTCCCAATAAATCTAGAAGATAGTCCATATTCAACACACATTGATTCAACATCATTAGAGGCTTCCGCTTCAAAGCAAGAAGAACTTAAAGGAAAATTCAAGGACAGAGACATAGGTGAATATAACCTAAATCAAACCATGTATCTAAGACAATTGATGGAATCTCCCAAGACTTATGGTTGATCACATCCTTTAAAGAAGATGTCATCAATCATCATAAAATGGGATGCCAACACTTTCTAAAGATGGGGTGAAATGGAAGAAGATATCTACAATATTATTACAAAGAACTAGAAGAACAACCTAATCAACACCAAATCACAATATTAGTTGGAAACTATGGAAAAGGCTTCAAGTTTCTACAAAATATGGGATACGATGGAAACGGTCCTTTTGGCCTACAAAATAAAGGTATTGTGAAACCATTACAACCTAAGTTAGTATCAAAGAAGCACAAAACTAAGGGACTTGGTTTCACACCATCTAGATTACGTGGTCTTGATTCTCAAGAAATATTGTAAATAACTTATCCTTCTTCGACCAATGATCAACAAAAATAAAGATGCCATTATACAAATTAAAATGAATTGGAATGGGATTCTGACAAATCAACCAGTGATTATGAACTTGCAAAAACTTTCAAAGAACCTAGTGAACCCATCGAGGAAGAAAAATTTAGAAAAGTATTCAAGGTTGGACAAGAAAAATCATCAAATACCACACCCCAAGATAAGAAAGATAGTGGTAATCATGGATAATTTTTTTTTGGAATCATGAACCCTCTATGTCTTGAGGCTCTAGGTGTAAACCATGGAAAGTGAGAACTCATGTTGCTAGATGTCCTTGTAGTGATGTCATTTTAGATTATTTTATCGATCAGTTTGAAAGCACTAGAATATTGAGAGGGGGGAGTGATTAAGTATTCCCACAGATTCAAAAATAGTAAACTTTTCACTTATTATAACTGTTATCAAACATACTTGAATAATATAAAGCAGATAATGTAGAATACACATGAAGAACACAACCACAAGATAAAAACCAAATTTTATATGTTGAAAACCCAAATGGGAAAAACCATGGAGAGTGTTAACTCTTAGGAGAATATAACCAGTTATAGTTATAGTTTACAAAGGGGTGGCTAACTGCCATAATACAAAAACAACTCACTACCGGATTGCTCACTGTAGATATACAAAAGATGGCTAACTGTTGAAATGCTCAAGTGGTGCAACTAGAAAAGTTGAACTAAAAAGGTTTGCATCTCCAAATGCATGGGATCAGTTCCAAGTTTAATCTTAGATTACAAATCTCAAACTCTATAGTATATTCAATTAGAGATCTCTATACAATTGTCTTGCAGTAGGTTTGATAAGGACTACTGCACCATTGCAACACTAATTTTTTTTGTTGTCTGCAACTCACACTTCACACACTCTACTATCTTCGTTGCTAACTATCTTTCATATATCACTTAGCTTCACTCATGCATTCACCTTGTTCGATCTATCATACGACTATATATATGTGTGTGTGTGTGTGTGTAGATACATATATACATGTATACATATATACATGTATATATGTATACATATACATATATATACATATATACATATACATATACATATACATATACATATACATATACATATACATATACATATATATACTATATGTATATGTATATATGTGTATATATATGTATGTATATATATATATATGTATGTATATATATGTATATATATGTATATGTATATATATACATATATATCAAAGGGTACAGATACATAATAGTGTGTCGGTCAAGGCCAACATGTTACCAATATGCTCATGTCAGCCTCTGTAAGACTTCTACATGGTTCCTTTTCATACTCCAATTAATAATGCTTATACCGAGATTACCAAAAAGGGACAGGGTCATCCAAACCCAAGAATATTGACCCATTATCACATGATCAAGCCCAATATCTACAAAAAGTACACTCCAGATGAACCAAGGAAACTACAACACAAAGCTCTAAGAGATAAATCTGATAATTAGCAAAGTTGTGAACACTGAGACACATAACTGATCTCAAGATTACTAAGAACTCCTAACATTGTGATGTCAAGATTAATGAGAACTCAATGAAACCACAAAAATCATCATCTAGGGTCGTCCATGTTGCACAATAACTTCTGACCAAAACTGCAACATCTGACCTGCACATACATACAAACTGCATTACCATAACATCTATAACATCCATAATATTTGAACTAATATCTAGGCCTCAAACATTGTGTCATCCAAAACTAGATGACTAGTTTGACATTAATGACAACATTATTCACATAAGTCTAACAATCTCCCCCTTTGTCATTGATGGCAAATCATATTCAAATCATAATTGCATAACTCCCCCTTACTCATGCAATTCCTCAAAACCTCAAAACCACATTTCTTGAACTCCTTTCTCCCCCTTTTGACATCAAGGACAAAGGATGCCTTTGATGAAAAAGAAAAGAAAAGAACAAAAACTAAACCTTACACAAAGAAAATTTTAGCTACTCTTCTTTAGAAATATAAGCTTGTACTTTTTCTTCAGATTAGGAAGAAGAACTTCAAAAGAATGTATAGCTAGTTTAATACTCACTTAAAGACTTGTGCACTCAACTAATAGACCAACTAAATTTGAAAGATTATTCAGAGTAGTTAGGTTCTGATACATGTATATATGTATACATATACATATATATACATACATATATATGTATATGTATATATATACATATATATATATATATATATGTATATACATATATATACATGTATATACATATACATATACATATACATATACATACTATATGTATATGTATATATATGTATATGTATATACATGTATGTATATATGTATATATATGTATATGTATATATATATACATATATATCAGAGGGTACAGATACATTATAGTGTGTCGGTCAAGCCCAACATGTTACCAATATGCTCATGTCAGCCTCTGTAAGACTTCCACATGGTTCCTTTTCATACTCCAATTAATAATGCTTATACCAAGATTACCAAAAAGGGACAGGGTCATCCAAACCCAAGAATATTGACCCATTATCACACGATCAAGCCTAATATCTACAAAAAGTACACTCCAGATGAACCAAGGAAACTACAACACAAAGCTCTAAGAGATAAATCTGATAAATAGCAAAGTTGTGAACACTGAGACACATAACTGATCTCGATATTACTAAGAACTCCTAACATTGTGATGTCAAGATTAATGAGAACTCAATGAAACCACAAAAATCATCATCCATGGTCATCCATGTTGCACAATAACTTCTGACGAAAACTACAACAGCTGACCTACACATACATACAAACTGTATTACCATAACATCTATAATATCCATAATATTCGAACTAATATCTGGGCCTCAAACATTGTGTTGTCCAAAACCAGATGACTAGTTTGACATTAATGACAACATTATTCACATAAGTCTAACAATCTCCCCCTTTGTCATTGATGGAAAATCATATTCAAATCATAATTGCACAACTCCCCCTTACTCATGCAATTCCTCAAAACCTCAAAACTACATTTCTTGAATTCCTTTCTCCCCCTTTTGACATGAAGGACAAAGGATGCCTTTGATGAAAAAGAAAAGAAAAGAACAAAAACTAAACCTTACACAAAGAAAATTTTAGCTACTCTTCTTTAGAAATATAAGCTTGTACTTTTTCTTCTAATTAGGAAGAAGAACTTCAAAAGAATGTATAGCTAGTTTCATACTCACTTAAAGACTTGTGCACTAAACTAATAGATCAACTAAATTTGAAAGATTATTTAGAGTAGTTAGGTTCTGATACATGTATATATGTATACATATACATATATATACATACATATATATGTATATACATATACATATACATATACATATACATATACATATACATATACATATACATACTATATGTATATGTATATATATACATATATACCAAAGGGTATAGGTACATAATAGTGTGTCGGTCAAGCCCAACATGTTACCAATATGCTCATGTCAGCCTCTATAAGACTTCTACATGGTTCCTTTTCATACTCCAATTAATAATGCTTATACCGAGATTACCAAAAAGGGACAGGCTCATCCAAACCCAACAATATTGACCCATTATCACACGATCAAGCCCAATATCTGCAAAAAGTACACTCCAAATGAACCAAGGAAACTACAACACAAAGCTCTAAGAGATAAATCTGATAATTAGCAAAGTTGTGAACACTGAGACACATAACTGATCTCGAAATTACTAAGAACTCCTAACATTGTGATGTCAAGATTAATGAGAAGTCAATGAAACCACAAAAATCATCATCCAGGGTCGTCCATGTTGCACAATAACTTCTGACCAAAACTGCAACATCTGACTTGTACATACATACAAACTGCATTACCATAACATCTATAACATCCATAATATTCGAACTAATATCTGGGCCTCAAACATTGTTTCATCCAAAACCAGATGACTAGTTTGACATTAATGACAACATTATTCACATAAGTCTAACAATCTCCCCCTTTGTCATTGATGGCAAATCATATTCAAATCATAATTGCACAACTCCCCCTTACTCATGCAATTCCTCAAAACCTCCAAACCACATTTCTTGAATTCCTTTCTCCCCCTTTTGACATGAAGGACAAAGGATGCCTTTGATGAAAAAGAAAAGAAAAGAACAAAAACTAAACCTTACACAAAGAAAATTTTAGCTACTCTTCTTTAGAAATATAAGCTTGTACTTTTTCTTCAGATTAGGAAGAAGAACTTCGAAAGAATGTATAGCTAGTTTCATACTCACTTAAAGAATTGTGCACTCAACTAATAGATCAACTAAATTTGAAAGATTATTTAGAGTAGTTAGGTTCTACTCATACTCAATTGCGCTCTCAAGAAATGCTGAAAAGTTCTCTAGCTTAGCTTCAACAATTTCCTCGACCTTCCAAAAAGAAACTCACAAAGTCTTCTTTCTGCCTTTGCAACAAAAGGAGCTCATCCTTAAGAGAATTAACTCTTTTCAACTACTCACCATCCTTATCATTCAGAAAATCAAAATACTTCCTTAGACTTGTCAAGTCATCTTCAATAGAATCAATCTTACCTTTGTGCTTCACAATAGCTATCAACCAAGAAATACAATATATGTAGACTCTATTAGCATTGCAAATACAATCTCTCAATTACTCTATACATGTTGACAAGTTCTTTTTTGTATCAATGTATTCATTCAGTTAACTCTACATATCTAGGCCTTTTTCTTGCACAAACATTCTTTCTTTTAGGAACTCATTCAAAGACTCTAAAAGTAGATTATTGATATCTTCTAGGCTGATATTGTTTCGGATAAAATGCTTCATTAGAATGGTCTCAATTATGTTTTGCTCATCTAAGGTCTTCCATTTCACACCAATCTTTTAAATTCCATCTACATTGTCAACCAATTTTAGCAAAACAGACTCATCATCTTAGTCTCCATCTTCCTTCTCATTAGCTTCTAAATCTCCTTTAGCTGCAAGCAATTTTGGATCTTCAATTACTATGAAATTCTCCATCTTTCTTATCTTTGGCTTTGAAACACCAATAGGAACAAATTGTCTGTGTTTCTTCTTTCTAGAGGATGAATCTGTAAAACTAGAAGAGAAATAAACAGAACCTGGTTGAACTCTCCATATATCCACAAACAATTTGAAATAACAACTGCAACTTCCTCTTTGTTAGCCAAACTATTCAAATGTCTAAATATTTGTCTTGCAATAGGAACACCAGACTCCCAAATGACATTGTCTTTTGCTGGAAGGGATTTTGAACAATACATACCCAAACTCACAAGTAATGACCCAAACCAGAAAACATAATTCTTCTCTTTTGTCATCTTAATATTTTCAAACAATAATTCTTTCAGCAATTCACACAAGTTGAATGGTTTGTTCTCCATTACAAGCCTATGTTCCATATATGTACTGCAATTGTCAAGGTGCCTCCTTCCCTATTTTGGAAATATATTTCATAAGAGATGCCATAGGCAACATATCTCACCATAGGGTTGATGATTGTGTTAATGCTTAGAGCTTGCTAATCATCCTTTACATCGGTTAGGGCTTCCACTTATCTATTCAAGATCAAGTTATTTGCCAAAACTTCTCCACTATCACACAAGCTGGTGACTCTAGAAATAATTTCCTTCGTGATTGGATAGGGTTTATCCAATACAATGCAACTATCTCGCACACGACTAAGAATTACCCTGATAGCCTCTACATTATCAAACCAAGGGAATTAGGTAAATAGATTTGGACCTTTGCCTTCCAACTCTTTGACCCAGTACAATTCATCATCCTTCAAACCTGCTTCAACAACTCTGAACTTCTCTAGGCTAAACTCATCCAAGAGCACCTTGTCCATAGATTAAAATTCCTCTTTGCTAGATTCTCCAATGATCAATTTTCTTTCCATGATTTTTTGTTTCTACTCACTATGATACTACTCTACTATTCACAATATTCTCAAGAAAATAAATGATATGTAAGAAATAAACTCAAAAACTAATACTTATCTTGCTAAAGATACTTCATTAGGGTTTTGCCACCAAGAACTGACTTTTTTATGATCTCATCAAGATTCCTCTGATTACTAGATATGACTCAAGCATAATCATACCAGATTAGTGACATGATCCATTCAAATAGGGAGGATAAAATATTTTTCTTTCAGATCAAAAAGTCCCCCTTACCCAAAGCTCTAAGCTTGATTATCAAAGGAAGGGGTTCCTGCACTAGATTTCGGTACTTCATACTCACTTTGTTCTCACTCTTCTTTCTCAGACCAAATTTTATTTCTTCTTTGATTCATCATTCATCATCACATTCATCTCAACAAAGTTTTCCTCATTTCCATTCCTCCATTGATTAGCATAAATTTGGTCTACTTGCATTTGAAACAACCAACAATCTTTCTCTTGGATCTTATCGAGTGTGATTTTTATCTACATTGACTAGCTTTATATCCATAGTTATTGCAAATGTAACAGTATCCACAAAAGATGTAACTCTTCTTCTTTGCAACAACTAGATTATACTTCTTATTCACAACATGATTCCTACAAAGACTTGCTTTATATCCAAACATCTTGCAACTATAACACTGAATGCTTCTACATTTTATTACCTTGTGTCCAAATTTATTGCATTTAAAAATTAGCCATTAAAAGATGGGTACCTTTGTGTGATTGGCTATTAGATCGATGGTCTTCTTGTATTTGATTTCTCACTCTGAAATTTCTTTTCATCTTCTGGCTTCTTATCTTTGACTTCTTTGTTTTCTTTTTTATCATTTTGATCTGGGTGCATACCGATTTGGAAACCAATTCTGGTTTTATTTGAATTACCTTATTGAAACCAATTCTCTATCTTCTAGTTCTTCACCTCGTGTTCAATCTTTTCACTTTCTTCAAATTTCATGTTTAATGTCTCCTTCAAGAGCTACTCTATCTTGTCCTTTTCCTCAATCTCCTGCATCAAATATTTTGATAGTCTCATTCGCCTATTTCAACCAATTGTTAACCTCCTTATGTCTCAAATTGAAATTTTGGATTTTCTCTCTTAGCTTCAATCGACATTGATTTTCTATCTTCACATTTTCCTTCAATTCTTCATTATCTGATTCAACGCTTTCTAAATCTTCAAGAATTGTCTTCAAATCTTCATCCATCTAAAAAATCTTCTCCCAAGCATATAGGTGCCATGACTCAACCAATACGGATCTCCCTCAAGAAGTTAATCTTTTTGAACTAGGGACCAAAGCTCTGATACCAATTGTTGATCAGGTTGAAAGCACTAGATTGAGAAGGGGGGTGAATCAGTACCCATAGACTCAAAAATAATAAATTTTTCACCAATTATAATTATTGTCAAACATACTTGCCTGATATAAAGCAGTTAATCTAGAATATACATGAAGACCACAACCACAAGATAAACACCAAATTTTATACGTGGAAAACCCAAATGGGAAAAACCATGAAGAGTGTGAACTCTCAAGAGAATATAACTAGTTATAGTTTAATTTTACAAAGAGGTTGCTCACTATCAAACTAATCATTGCAGATATATAGAAGATGGCTAACTCTCGAAATGCTCACATCAAATGGAAAGGTTGAATTGAAAAGGTTTGTATCTGCAAATGCATGGGATCAGTTCCAAGTTTAAGCTCAGATTACAAATCTCAAACTCTACTGCAACATTAAAACACTAATTGCCTTTGTCATTCGCAACTCACACTTCACACACTTTGCTATCTTCATTGCCAACTATCTTTCGCACATCACTCAGCTTCACTCATACATTTGCCTTGTTCAATCTGTCATACCATTATATATGTATATGTATATATATATATATATATATATATATATATATATATATATATATATATATATATATATTATATATATATATACCAGAGGCTAGAGATACAAAATATTGTATCAACCAAGCCCAACACATTACCAATATGCTCATGTCAGCCTTCACAAGAATTCAACATACTTTCTTTTCATACTCTAATTACAAATGCATATCCTGAGATTACCAAAAAGGGGCAAGGTCATCCAAACCCAAGAATACCGACCCATTATCACAAGATCAAGCCTAATATCTCCAAAAAGTAGACTCCACACGAACCAAGGAAACCACAACATAGGGCTCAAAGAGATACATTTGATAATTACCAAAGATTCTAACATCGGGACACATAACTAATATTAGCATGAATAAGAACTCCTAGCACTAGGATGCCTAGATTAATGAGAACTCAATGAAACCACAAAAATCATCCATCTAGGGTTGTCCATGCTATAGAATAACTTCTAAACAAAACCAAAACATCTAAACTGCACATACATACCTAGACTGCATTACCATAACATCTATAATGTCCATAATATCTGGACTAATATCCTAGCCTCAAACACTATTCAGTCTAAAACTTGATGACTAGTTTGACATCAATGACAATATTATTCACACAAGTCAAACTTATTTGATGATTGAGATTGATGGGGAGAGTACCAATGATGACCTTGATGACCTTGTTCACATACTTGAGGACTTTTGTGCCCTAACCATTACACCTACTAGCTTTGAACATATTGATGGCCTTCCCCTCATTCATCCTCAACTCATTGACAAGGACCAATAAGGACCTCCACACCTTGACACATTCCAAAGCATTGAGGCCTTTATTGATTACCTTGGAATAAGAGATGATTTCCCTATTGGGGACAATAGTGTGGCATACTTTGGAGAGGGTGCCAAGCCTTCCACTCGCAAAAATATTAAAATAAAAACAAATAATGGGTCATTTAGTGAAAACTGCAGTGCGACACTTTATGAACCAAAAAATGAAAAAAGAAAGGACACATCCAATCACTAGTACATTCGGAGCTGATTTTCGACGGCCGTTTGTCGGATTTTTGATGAATTTTCGTCAGAGTGTTGACAAAATCCACCGTTGAAAACTCGACATCGGATTGGTCGACGATGCCATGCCCATCGAAAATTCGACAATCCAATGGACTCTGCCGATGGTCAAAGAAGTCGTTGGTCGAAAGCTTGGTATTCGTTGTAATTCCAACGATGATCATTTTTATTAAAAAAAATAATTATCATCGATATAAAAGAGCCATCGAAGGAAGGAAATGCCGAAAGGACTCACCGAAGATAATAAATTCATTGACAAAAGATATTGAACAAAGAAGAGAGGGTCTTCATCGACAGGAAAAGTTCTGGAGGAAATAATACTATCGGTGCAACATAAAAAGGACCCACCAAAAGGAGCATTTTCATCAAAAGAATAATATCGATCAGACAAAAAGAAGCTACATCGATAAAAGATATCGATGAGGATATAGGTTTCGAGGAGGTTAAACTTCATCAGCAAAAGATATCAAAGAAAGCAGAGAGGGCCTTCATCGATGGGAAAAGTTCTCAAGGAAATAATACTATCAGTGCAACATAAAAAGGACCCACCGAAAGGATCATTTTCATTGAAAGAATAATATCGATCAGACAAAAGGAAGCTACATCGATAAAAGATATCGATGAGGATATAGGTTTCGAGGAGGTTAAAATGCATGTTCTCAATATGCGTGGTTTTGCCGATGTAACTTTATCAGTGAAGAATGGTAAGGGAAAATAAAGAAAAGCTTCGGTGAGATAATAGACTCATTCATCGATGTGGCATAGTGATATTGATGAAAGAACTATTTCAATGGAAAAATAAAGGAGGACACTGAAGCCCAAGGTTTCTTCAACATAAGACCCGATGGATATTAGATATGTTTCGATGAGGAGATAGCCATATTGATCGAATATAGTATTTTGATGAAGGGAAAAAATACTTGATCAAAGTAATATTCAAAACAAGAGTATTGCCGATAGAAACAAAGAGATCAATGGACTAAAGAAACAAATGATCGAAAGACATATCCTCATCGAAATGATTATTGATTGCTGCAAAAATCATAAACAAATCCCAGGGAAGGTCACATCGCCATTAAATTCAAATGTGTGCCCAAGTGACCGTTGCCCAAAGTGCCATTACTAATTGATTAAATACGCCATAAGTAGTGGATCAACAATCAAAGGGCACAACATTAAGGAATTCACAGGCGACAAACTGAAAGTAGGAATTGGGCGAATTCACAGATAAAGCTTAGTAATTCCAAGTAAGTTGTTTGCACACAAACCTCTTTTACAAAATTCAAATGGAATCATCATATAAAACTAATAAGACCAGAAAGGGAAAAGAACCTATCGCTGCAGAAGAAAAACCTAAAACACAGAAAAGGGAAGGGTGTTCTTTGGCCTAAGACCTAATTGACCAGTGCCCATCATCCAGTTTGAGGTCCAAGAAGATTAGAGTTGATGAGGAAGGCCTGGAGGACCGGTTTGAGGATCTTGGAGACATATGGACAAAGTTGAGAGGGTATGAATTATTCATATATGGGTACAACAGAAGAGTTGCCCCTCAACCTATCAACAATTTATGGTGATTGAACTTAGGAAGGTTAGTTGTGCCTAATGTATTTGTGAATGTGGAGCTCATGAAGGCATTGGCAAACAATTATGACCCTAAAACCAAGAGCATATATAACTACATGTGTGAGCCAATTCTTGCAATCACAAAGGAGGTTATTAACACCGTGTTTGAGTTGGAATGGGGATTTGAAGAATTGATTGACCTCAAGAAGTTAACAATTGAATATTTTAACCTAGAGCACATTTATAAAACATGGAGACTCCCTATACATAGACCTAGGAATGTAGGGTCCTTAGTGCCACTAGGTCAGGATGACAAAGATCCCTATGATGTCAACTCTTTCCATCCATATTTCAAGTATACCTATTACTGTGTTGCCCAAGTGCTAGGGATAAAAGCCCATCCTTTGATGGATATTGCAGCCATGGTCATTTGTGCTGATTTGCAGTCTAAGGACCCCCGCTTCTTTGATTTTTCTGCTTATTTGGTTGAGGTTTTGAACCATGGGTTAGAAAAGTTAAAGGGGGATGTCATCAATGTTCATTTCAAGAATTATTCCTTACTCATGCATATGCTATTGTATGTGGGACAAGATGAAGGGTTATGGCCGGAAGAGTTATGTGTCAGGACATGTGACAATGCTGGAATGAGAAAACCAGTGCAACTATGGGTTTCTTCATGGGACCAGAGGTATGTGAATAATCAATATTGGCATTTTGAGGAGTTCTTTGTCAAGCCATTATATAGACTGTTGGGATGCCCATGCGATCATGCCCTTGCACTAGAGGTTCAAAGATTCCTAAGACCAAAAGATTTCGCTGAAGATCCCTCAATTGAACACAATTGGGGAGATTGGTATTGTTTTTCAGACTACACACAAGTCAGGGTATATGGGTTCGAAGGGAGACCATACTTACTACCACTTACAATCCCTAACAGAGTGGCTTGTCTGGAAATTGTGAGGCAACTATCAATAGTGAGTACAGAACATCTGACAAGCCATGGAAAACAATCAATTGTACCTGGGTTGTTAGTATTTTCAGATTTTATTGTGAAAAGTTCAAAGAGTTATGGCCTGCTGCAAACAAAATTGGATTATTATGGCATGGCTATGGGGGATCCAAGGCCCAATTTTGATCCTGAAGGATACATAAGGATAGCCCAGTCATCACAAAAGCTGAAGGTTGGAGAGCATAAATCTTACCTACCAGATGACCTCATTAAGAACATTGGCAGAGAAGAGGCTAGAGTTAAGTGAATAAAGTTTGAGAAAGCAATGTAGGATTATAAATGGAAGCTTTATAGAAGGAAATGGATGAGAACGTGCTACAAAAGATTGAAGACCCCTTGGAGTTGGCCAACAAACTTGTCGAGCATGAATTGGAAATAATTGAGGGAGTCCGGCCTCATGTTTTTAGGGATTACATTGATACTATTAGGAATACAGAGCCTTTGGCTCATATGTCTCATTCTTCCACATGTGGCATTGTTCCATTCACTCCTCAAGAGGATTACCCCCTTGGTTATGCAGAGGATACACCGATAGACTTGGCAACAGGACAACTGAATGTCTGAGAAGTGGCTGACATCAGATTCCTAGAGCATGAGGATTTCATTACTAATAGTGGCTTCATTACTTCCAAGGAGTTCACCACATTCCTCTATCAACATAAAGGATCTCAAATTAGAAATAACATGAGAAATAGTGAAGAAGAGCAGCAGCTTTAAAAGCTACAAGAGGAGATGGATCTTGTGATGAGAGAAATGACACCTAAGAAGGGAAGACAGTTGCTTAAGGAAGCTGGTGTGCTATTATAATCTTGAAGGGACATGAACTCTGGCTTGTTGTTTGATGGATTCCTCAAGAAACATGACCCAAGTAGGCAAATGATGCCAAAAGAGATTGATAAACTCTTTAGAGGATCAAGATATGATCCAAATCAGAAGGCTCTTCTAGAGTGGGATATCTATCCCAAAGATAAAAGACCTATATTGGTTGATACAAAAGAAGCTTTTGGACATTTGATGGTGCAACAGGTTGGAAAGACTGACCCTAGAACAACTTCCAAACTAACTTTTGATGTCGCTAAACTGAACCAAGTTCAGATAGAGTTTTTGGTTTGAGAAAATTGGACATACAAAAGCCTATATGAGAAAAACAATGAAGAAAAATAGAGGTTGAAAGCAAGATTGCTTCAGATTGATACAGGTACCAATCAAAAAGGGATGACATATGGTGTTGACAGAGATGCCATGGATGCCTTGACAGATGTTATGTATTGGAGGAACAGGGCTGAAAAGACATCTCAGCAACTAAAAAAGGAACAACAAAAGATGGATAAGTTAGTTCTCGAGGTCGTTGACCATAGATTCAAAAGTATGATGTAGGTTGCATAAATCTATTGGAAGACATACACTTGAACAGTCAAAGCTGTGAAAGGGCATGAAAGGCTTAGGTCTCAGTTGGAAGGCTTGATGAATGACAACAGTCTGATGAATCCAGGTGAGAAAATTGAAGCCGAGGCTCACTTGAAGTCCCATGATGAATTGGCAAATCAATTAAGGAAAGAGCATCAGAGGTTGGACGATGGGAATACCCCTAGGGAGCCCTCTTTTTATAGTAATGGTGAGTTAGTATCGTTGGAACAATGGAAACAAGAGTTCAGTGATGAGAAGAATCGAGCAGTAGTAGAGTTGGATCGGGACACAAATTTGTCACTTTGTGTTAACAATATTCTATCTAATCATTTCTAGACAAAAAGCGACATGAGGACACTAAAAAATGACGTTCTAATGTATAAAGATGATAAGTACATTGAACACATAGGAATGCTAAACTTGTTTATCTTCCAGTTTGTTAACAAAAGTGCTAATTAATAGTTATGTGCTGAAAAGCCACGATGCTTGGTGACAATGTATACCCTCATATAAATGAGGGAATTTTTGTAACAATAAGGATCATTAGAGAAAAAGTAGAATATAGCCTCAGGCTTACTATTGTACCATTTTGCGAACATACATAATATAATCAGTCATCTTTCCTTTGTGTACATGTTGTGGATTACTGCATCTTTCTGTAGGTAGTTGCTTGTGATATTATCTAAAGGAGATAAGGTTACTTGTGTTCTTCCAGTAAAACTCTATGTTTCATATTGTGGATTTGAATAACACATTTACTTGCGAATATAGTTTTGTATATAGTGCACATGCATATTATCTCAACCATGGTGCGCTTGCATATGTATATAGTTTTGTTTATAGGTGGAAAGCCTGAGGTTCAATATCAAACTTGGTTGCTCTGATACCATATGTAATATTCCATTAATTCTATACTTAAAGAAAATAAATTGTGATCTATATTAAGATAAAAAATTGAGCATTTCAAAATAAAACATAACTACTTCAGTTGAAGGAGAAAACTAACTAAATGTTCTTCAACATAATAAGAATCTAAATAATTTATCTAAAAGGAAGGTAATCTTTTAACGATAAAAAACATTGAAAAAATATTATTAAGCTAATCAATATGAGAAAGGAATTCAAATGGCAAGTTTCATTTTTGAGGGAAGAGATAAAGGTTCAGAGGTTATTGTTATCACTGTTTAAAAATGGGTATTCTTTTCCATAATTGGCTAAATCTATGAAATTCTTGGGTCTGGTATGGCCTTGTGACCTCTATTGCTTTGGGTCCTAACAAGGGTTTAGGGTTTAGGTTTAATCACTTTCAAAATGTCTGAGAAAAAACCCTTTATAATTCTATTTCTGTGTTACTTTATTCACTTAAGTAATGGGTCCTTTTGTCATGCAAAGTGTTGCCCCCATTGTTTTTTACCTAGGCGGTCCTTTTAAATGTTTTAATTTTTATTCGGCTTTAAATTGCCTTTTCTAATGACCGTTGGGCCTTGTAATTGTCGTGCAACTCTCAGTCAATTGCATGGTCTGCGTGGATTCGCAAAATCAACATGCCTGAAAGTTACCTATCGCGTAGTAGCGAAAAGGTTTGGCGGGACCCAGCGATAAGGACTTCTTTCTTGGCTAAAAGCATTCTATTGAAGTATCTAAGATTCAAACAGTATCAATGAGAACCAGTGATGTCTCATCAATATAAAAGGGGCATCAAAGAAAGAAAATGCCGATGAACTTCAGAAAGGACTCATCGAAGACAGTAACTCCATCGATAAAAGATATCAAGGAAAGTGGAGATGGTTATCATCGACAAGAAAAGGTCTTCAAGGATATAACACTATCGGTGCAAAAAGACTCACCGAAAGGGATGGTCCCACCAACAAAAGGTATCAAAGAAAGCAGAGGTGGCCCCCACCGATGAGAAAAGGCTTTCGAAGAAACAATATCATCGATGCAAGATAAAGAAGATTCATCGAAAAAGTGATATCGATAAAATAGAAGAAAATTACATCAATGAATGATATCGATAAGGATATGAGTTTCGATGGGAGGACAAAAGAAGTCACCAAAGTCCAAAGTCTCTTCGACATGAAACCTGACGAACAACAAAAAGATTTCGATGAGAATGAGTTTTGAGGAGACTAAAAGGCATGTCTCTGATACACACGGTTTCATCGATAGAAGCCATCTCTGTTTGTTTCATCTGATCAGACGAACAGTGTGGTTTCATGAGATCAAGATGAACGTGTTTTAACCTTCGTGAAGTGGCGAAAGGGTTTGGTAGGTCCCAGAGATAAGCGGTCTTCTTTGGTTAAAGAATGATCAGGTTGGAAAAAGATCAATGGCTTCTCATTGTTTCTTGGCCGAGAGATGCATGAGCTATACCTTCAACGAAATAGCGAAAAGGTGGAGGGTCCTACTAAGAGTGGTAGTAAATGTGCTAACCCCAGTTGGCAATGGCATGGCACTGACAAGGCACTCAGTTGGTGGTATGCAGTGGGTCTAGGCAAGGTTATCATAAAAAGAGTAAACAACGAGCAAGTTCTTGAGATCTAATGGCTTACGTGAATTTGCAATGATAAGATGCTAGCAAGTTAGTCATTGCAAAGTAGTGAAAAGGCTGATGGGCGCAAGGGATAGGCATGGCATGAAGTTAAAAGTAGATCAGGTCTATTTTGATCTAACGGTTCTCGTGGTTTCGTGGCTGCAAGCCAAATGAAGAATAATGTTTGTGAAGTCACGAAAGACAGTTATGTGGTAATAGTAAAAGGGAACACGTGGCGGATTAAGGGTGGAACCAAAAGGAGTTTCTAGGGCTAATGGTCGACTGCCATGTGGCATTTATTAACCGGAGAACAAGTGGGGTAAGTAATTCCCACATAAAGAGCCCACTTAAAAGGCATTCATCTCAAGATTGATCCAACGCTTCTCGTTGTTTCATAACCTAAAGATGCCCACAGCTCAACCTCAACAAAATGGCAAAAACCGTTAGCAGTCAAGATGAGGCATAGTTAGTTAAAAGGATTAACGGTCCCAGTTGGAGTTAAAGGCCTGGTGATTTGAGTTTGATCTAATGCTTGGCGTGGCCTCGCGAAGGAAAAGTACACGATTGTTAAACTCCGCAAAGTGGAGAAAAGGAGGTAGAGCTCGACACTAAAGCAAAGAGATTAAATGGAGATAAAGGTGATGTAAGTTCTCGAGATACAAAGGCCAGTGTTGTTTCATGAAAGAAAAGAGCATGGGTTTTATGTTCTGCGAAGTAGCGAAAGAGCGAAACAGAGGAAAGAGTTAGAGAAATTATGACTCGTTGGAGCCAGTTTTGAATTCGATTTGGTGAATTTAATTTTGAAAAGAAAGCCAAAGCATGTAGAGTTAATTTCTAAAAACTTAAATGCCAACTTGCCATTTTGAGTTTGCATCAACTTGATTGCTAAGTATTGTTTCATCGAAGTTTGTTGCAGAGCGATTTTCTTCAGGCGAATAATCAAGTTTCTTGTGCTTTTCTTGATAACTCTTGGTTTGTTCTCAAATATTGTTGTGTGAAATACTTCATTAGAGGTCTATGCTAGCTTCTAGTGGTATAATTGTTTGACCAAAATGGCACCCAAAAGAGAATTTACAGGGAAAGTGAATTACCAGGACCTAAATATCTGTGATGATTTTTTAGAGCAATTAACCATGTCCACCAATGCTGGGGCTAAGGCCAAAGAGCTAGTACCTAAGAACCCTTGTCTAAAAATTGGAGATGGCCTTTATGATAAGGTTAATTGGTTGAGGGACCCTGAAATAGGATTATCAGGCTTAGGACTCTTCAAAGTTAGTTTTGGGTAGAGGAATTCCCTAGCTCCTTTGAATGGCATATGGGAGTAGGATGTAGGAAAGCTTGTGGTCCCAGGTGTTTTTATGGATGTATATCTATTAGCCCTGATTGCACAGAATTATGACTTTGTGGCAAGATGCATCAGGAACATAAAGGGATCAGTCTTGATTGAGATAAATGAAGATGAATTTAGGAAAGTGTTTAAACTCAGTGAGTCCTCCAATTTGTTAGAACCTATTGACTTTGAGTCGTTAGCCCAGGTTTACAACACACAAAGGGATCATCTTAGAAGTGGCCCATTGAAAGAATTCTATGTAAAGATAAGGGGGTTAACAGTTGTAGGCCCCAACACAATGGAACCATTCTCTCTCAACCTATTCACTCTGAGAGCTAAGGGTATGTATTGGGCATTATGCCAGATTTTTGGAGAGGATGCTAAAAAGAATATGCCAACCCATTATATGTTAATGATTGCACAAATTCTAAACCCCTCCCTAGCAATAACATTTGATTATGCCTCATACCTTGCTGATGCAATTCATAAAGGGCTAGTAGGAATAAAAAATGGTAAGGTGGATAGGCCATTTGGATGGTACTCCATGTTAATGCATATGTTTCTGTTCAAAGGGGCTGATTATTTTGGAAAGGAGATGGACTTGATTAAGGTCAAGGATAAAGAGGAGATGCCAGTGCAATTGTGGAGTATTATTCTATCTTAGGATAGAGAAGATGCAAGTTATTTAAAGTTTGATAGATGCTTTGCATCTAAAATTAGGATTCTTCTATGTAGAGAAAACCCTAGAATTCCTAAGGCTCTTTTGGAGTTTCTCAAACCAAAGGAGTTTGCAGAGGATGTCAAGATTGTTCACAATTGGGGAGACATATATTTGTACCCTGTGTCTACTATTTTTAGAGTGTTTGGATTTAGAGGCATCCCCTTTTTACTACCCTATCAGGTCCCATTGAAGATAGGGATTGCAGAAGTCCTGAGACAAATTGGGGGAGTACAAGAAGCAGAGCTAAACAATAGAGGTAAAGGGACTATTTTCCCAACTATTACCATGGCTCACCATTTTGTGATCACTAAGGGTGGATGGAGATTTTTTGAAGAATTATTTAAGCCATATAGGCTGTCTACTGCAGTGTCAAGATGTGCAGACCCCGGCGATTTTTTCAATGGCATGTTCAGAAAAAGAGTAGTGTGTAGAGGTAGGCCACATCAATTTCAATTCCCAGAAGATCTGATTAGAAATGAATTCAGCTTAGATGAGCAATAACTGAGGAAGGAGAAGTGGGTGGCATATAAGAAAGCCCTTGATTTTATCCATCAATTTGACACTGGCTATGACCCCCTTTCTAGCTTCAATACATTTGAGGAGAAAATTAAATTCTTGATTCTTTATTTTGAAGATCTCATGTAGACCTTAAAAGAAAAGAGGGAGGCCATAATGCAAAATGAGCCTGATAAGGCTAAGATGGTATTGGCTAAGCCTGCTTTTACTAGAGATATCCCACATGGTGACTATGTAATGCACAAAAGGTCAAAGTACACTGTGATAATGCCAGTGATAGGTGAGCCTTCCACTTCAAAAGGGAAGAGGAAAATTGAAGATGTCATTGACATCCAGGATTCCCCTAAGAAGTAGAGAGTGGAAAAGGAAATTGAAACTGATGAGCCTCAATATTCTCCATCTCAGTCTCCTATCCACATTGGAGATGAACAAGTTGTGGCTGAACAATTATTGCAATTAGGGAGTCTTGGTGAGATTGCCTATACCTATGAGGAGACCCAAGATGGGATGCTCAAAGAGCCACCTAATGCTGAAATGTATTTGACTGATGGTGAGTTAAAGGGCCAATACATGGACCTTACTATTAAGCAAGCTAGTGAATAATTCCTTGCTGATAGTAATTTTGTCACATCAGGAGCTTTTATATAGTTTCTATGGAAGCAAAATATTGATCAATTCAAGACTAGATGTGAACAGAGGAAAAGTGAATAGCCTCTTAAAAAAACAACTCATGTAGAAGAAGAGGTTAAGCAAGAAATGATGGAGGAGTTCAAAGCAATCACCCTTGAGAAAGGAAGAGAAATGGTGGCAAAGGCTGGTGTGTTGATTATCCCTGAATGGGATATAGCTGATGCCTTAGTGCTTGATGCAGTGAGGAAAGAAACAAAGCCTATGGAAGGAGTGACATTTAGCAAAGATAATGTTGCTCTTGTCATGTGGTCTTTAAAGAAGGATGAAAACAAAAGAAGGAAGGATGCATCAGATTCTAGCCTCTTGGGAGGCATGATAGTTAAAAGAGTCGAAGACACAGGGGTAGTGGAAGTTGCAAGCACAGTTCTAGAGACTGCAAAATTCAGTGTTGTGGTGGCAGAGAAAGAGGCACAAGAAAATGCTAATCTCCAATTGAAGTTGGAGACTATTTTAAAAGCTTACAATGATGCTAAAGAAGGAATAGCCAACAGAGTCAACTGGAAGGTCAATATCATCCCGGTGAATCTTCTACACTCATGATAGCCTCCTCTCCAGCAAGACCCCCTCCTACTAGTCCCATAATTGAATATCCCACTTCTCCTATGCCTTCTAGCTCCCAATTACCTAAAAATGTCCAACATGAGTTGGAAAAATTGAAACAAGATCAGACATTGTATGCAAACAAATATGAGGAGAAGGTGAAAGCCACCATCTTGAAGATTGCTGACTCAGTCAAAACCTCCAATGTATACATAAATATGAAGAGGATTCTTGAGATTTTGATCAAATTGAGAGAAGAAGTAGCCACTTTGGAACCAATCCTGAATAAGTGGGTGCCTAGAGGTAAATAGTTAGATCTCATGTGTTCTTCCGATGCAGATGCATAAGAGAATGACAACCTAAGGTCCACATGTGATTTTATAAAAGAGATGAATATTCTTTCAGTGGAAGGAGGAGGTATAAAAAGAAAAGCCCAACTTTATAGGAAAGAATATTCAAATCATAAATTTGAAATGTTTCCAGGAGGTTTCATTGGTCCTATCTAGCTAAAGGAAGAGAAGACTTGGTTAAAGGAGGTGGACCATAATTTGTCCCTAAGGATCAATCAGATTATTAGTACTGATGACATATCCTTATTTGTCCAAACAATTGAGGAAATTGAAAAAGTGAAATCTCATTATGGTTTCACAGAAACAGAGATTGGGCATGTACGAGTCACTTGGAAGCGGCTAGAAGATATGAAACAGAAGATTGCTAGTTTTACTTGGCCTAGTGATGATGTGTATCAGGAGTGGAAAGATAAGTATATGGGATAGAAAGAAGATGCTCGGGAGCAGTTACAGGAGGTTGCAACAAAACAACAAGTAGAGGAAGCCGCAGATGCTGAAAAGGACTTATAACTGCTTCTTGAAAATGACTGGTTGTTTTTTACAAACTTTCTTTTAAGGGTCCAAAGCTTGTATGCATCCATACTATTATAAATGGATACTAGGACTCCTAAAAAAATGATCGCAAGTAGTTGTAAGAAAATGCTGCAGAAATTTATCTGAGCTTTTTTCTATTCTTATGGAGAATACTCTGAGTTTTGTAATATTTTCTCAAAATTAATATCAATATACAGACTAGAAATAGTGTATATACATAAATATGCATAGCAGTCATAGGGCAACTCATGTCAAATGTGCAACTCAATACAATAAATAATTTGTAGCCCTATAGCATCATAATGCAATCCTTGACCAAGTATGCATAGAAGAAACATCTAGTTCTATTAAGGCACAAGCATCAAAGTAAGAGGTTATGACAACTAGTGAAAAACATCAAGAACAAAAAGTTTAGTCTCAAGAATTAGGAGTTGTAATAAAAAAACTTACATGGATGAGGCATATTCATAACTTTTGCAGTCCCACATTGGATATCAACACTAGAAGCAACTCATATTGTTCGTGTACAGACAAGACAATATGGGAGTTCATTATACCTAGCAACTCATGGTGTTGTTTTTCGTGTTGGCTCTATTGGACCTTGCAATTAAGATTCAATATACATTATTCAATAAGATTAACTGTGCAACATAATGAAATATTGAAAAGTGTGTTACCTTGTTGAGCTTCGCTTGGTTTCAAGAATAGTTTAATATTCTCTACTTAACAGGGCCAACCACGTGAAGGTGGAAGCTCATTTGCCCCCCCCCCCCCTAACATCACTCTAAATTCCCAATTAACATCTTATAACATTCATTCATTAATTCTTTCTACCATTAATAAAATATAGCATTCATTCATTAATATCACATAACATTCATTAACACATAACATTGATTAACATTAATTAACATGCAACATTCATCAATATTAATTAACACATATCATCCATAACCATTAATTAGCACATAATTACATTCACTAACACATAAAAATCAATCATTATCAAATAAGTTAGATTACAATCATTTCTTTCTTTGTTTTTTCTTTGAAGCTATGAAAAGACTAAGTGGAACATCGGTGTCTTCATCATTTCCCCCCTCTGCAGATGTTCTGCCAACTGCTCATGATCTCAATGTATGCCTAGTCCTATACTGAGTACGAGGACACTGGAGCGAAGGGGGGTCCTCTGCAATAACAAAGAAATGGGTTAAATTAAAAAAAATAAAAAAAATTATTGTTACAAGTATTTCATTAATTTAGAGAACATAATTGTTGTGCTCTTTACTTGATGGGACCACATCATTTTATGTAGCCTCAACCTCAACATGCTAAACACCACAGTCCTCTTTACCTGAGTGGGGAACATCACGTTCTTGAGGTTGTGTACCCAGATCATGTTCCACTTGCTCACCACCGACTACATGCTCTAAAATATTAACAAGAAATGTTACATTAATTACTACTCTAATTACAAATTAAGATGTTTAATTGTATTAATAGCTAAATAAATAAATTTGAATAGCAAATGAATACCTCCACTACTAGGATGCACATCCAGACCTTCATGTGCAGGTGGTGTTTCACAATTAGCAGGCTGCATTCCAATGACATGCACATTGTTATCATTGCTTGCTTATTTAAAACAAATATAGTCACTTTATGTTGGAACTCAACATCAATTAGATTATTGGTAAAGTATTCAATTTGAAACAACTTCCATTTAGCATATTTACCTGTGTGACGGATGCACTCGAATGTTGTGTATGCCCACTCAATTCTCGTAGCCGTTTAGCCATAGCTGAATAGCCTTGCTGGTAGGAAATTCTCTTGTCATCTTTTGTGTGCGCTCTATTGAATTCAGAGCCCTGCATTTTTTCTTGGTATCGTGAATTTTGCTTGCATTGTTTGATAAAAAAAACATTTGGAATTTATTAATATTTTGAGACAATATGGGAGTTTACATGAGATACTTACAATTCGTGCCGCAAGTTTCATGTAACCACCAGAGCCGAGTTTGTGTTGCCTGTGCTTTTCTTGCCTTGCCTTGGTTGCCTTTGACGTGTCACTTAGTCTATAAAAAGTTTGAAATATGCTAGATTATATAAATATAAAGAGTAATTAATTAGTACATAATTACATTCTTAATAGTATCCTATACCTTCTTCTGGCGTCTACTGGTGTATTTCCTTTTTTCCTTTCAATTCTCTCCTTGGCATCCAAAATCAGGTCCTTCCACTCCCTCTCTAGAATCATGGGGGGACGCTCGTACTTTAGGTTCCTCTCCAAATGGGTCCTGTATTGGTCCCTCACATACTTTAGATATGTGCCAGCTTTTTCAAGGAGCTTGGTTTTGTCAAAGATGTCATTTCCAAACCACTCAACCATTTGGTTTGTCAATTCATCTTTTAACCTTTTTTCTTGGTCATTCCACCTTTTAAAGCAAATTCAAACCTGTTAGATTCAAAAATGAACTGAAGCTACATTTATTACACTTTAAGAAATGGATCAAAGGAAAAGTATTCTAGCAATGATATGAAATCAAAAGTGGATAAGGGTTAGTTCACATATGATGTACCACCTTTTACATATGGTGGGCCCAAATATCTGCAATGCAATGTCACTAAGATGTTTATAGAAAATATCATTGCCTACAAAAAATTCATGGGATCAATATTAGTCCAAAACGAGTGATCGTAAAGTAAATTACAATTAGAGTATATATAATGATAATTTTAAAGTACCTGGAACCTTTTGTATCTTTAAGGGAAGCATTTCTTTGTCGCTCACCACGAATGTGGCCTGCAATGTTCCCGTACTAACAATACGAGAAGATCCAAGAAATGATGCTATGTTATCAGCAGTAGTCACCTGTGGCACACCCTCATGTGCATCTCCTCCTACAAAAAATGAATCCACTATGAAATGGCATTAGAATTCAAGAAAGAATGCTTGAAGGGAAATAAACACATGACAAAAGATAGAGAAAAAGAGAGATCTACCAACAGTGGGTGGGCCAATATGACATGCACTAGAGGATGTCTGCATGCTATGTGTTGCCGACATTGCAATCGGCAATACAGGTGAGGGTGACCTTTGATGAGGCAGCATCGACAATTGCACAGTAACATTGACAGCACCTAAAGAATAATACATTAAATATATCAAACATTAAATATATGAAAAGTGCAAGAATTGTAAACAAGGATGAACCTTTATTTTGAAAATTGACAGTATCAAGTATGATGTGTTTTGGGTACTCAGAGTGATAAGCCAAGCAGGTGATAATACAAGAAAATCATCATCACCTGATCCTGCAACACCCTAATCGTAGGAACGACTTTCATGAGGGTGGATAAATTGCTATAAAAACAATATGTACATATTTTAGTTAATGACATAAAAAGAGAATAAAATATAAACCATTATTGAACTTTTGTTATAATTAAATCTTTCATTACTGCTTACTTGCAAGTTTTCTGTTGTCTTATACAATAATTCCACCCTCCGTCATATCTCATCAGTGGTAGGATGCACGGTTGCCAAAGCAACAATCTCTTTTCTAATTTTTATAAGTATTTTAAAGAATTTCATAAGGTTTGTGGGATCTTCAGGGTCATCCTTGCTTAACCCTTATGATTCCACATCCATAGAAAGGTGCTCAGGTACTGCAACTCCCTTTCCCTTTCCCTGAACATCCGTCTTTGTCAAGAATATCATTAACAATTATAAAATTAGTATAAATCACTAAAAAAAGGAACATAATAATGTAACATTTTGCTTCTACCTATTTTGTACAATTACAATGAGGTTTACCTACTCGGTAGAAGTGTCGCAAGGTACATCTCTATCTGCGATATGTGATGGATCCATGTTGGCCTGTGACAAAGAAAAAATATAAAAAACGTTAGCACAATTACATCATACACAACATGAACAACATGAACTTTGTAGACAAAAAGAGTATTAAATAATAAAAAAGATGTCATCAAAATCATTGTAAATTTTGTAATTCCTTACCTTTACTTTATGTAGACTATGCAGGATCCTCAACTAAATGGTCACATAAATAGTCACATAGCTAATAAACAATCCAATTTCTATAAATAAACATAGTTTAAAAATTGTCACATAAATAGTCACACCCCCTATCTGCATCTCCATATTAAAAGGTGCATCATGAATTAATTATGTAATGGCATTAGAATTCAAAATAGAATGAATTAATTATGTAAAAAAAATTCTATCAAGAAGTCAATATTCAATAGATAATATACTAATCGCATTCCTCATACATTTCATTCCTCATCATCATGAACATCAAGGTCATCATCGCCATCATCATCATCATCATCATCATCATCATCATCATCGTTGTCGTCATCATCATCATCATCAACATCTTCACCATCATCATCACCATCATCACCATCGCCGTCATCATCATCATCATCATCATCATCATCATCATCATCATCATCATCATCATCTTCTTCTTCTTCTTCTTCTTCTTCTTCTTCTTCTTCTTCTTCTTCTTCTTCTTCATCGTCATTGTGAAACTGTCGATCATGATCATCATCCACTTCATCTTCTACTTCTTTGGTATCTTCTTCTTCAGTATCTTCTTCTTCCATCACATTATACTTTATCGGCCTTCCTCTTGGATCATGTCTAACAAAAAATGACCAACCCGGTTTATGTGGAACCTCTGAGTAAAATACTTGCTCACATTGGCTTGGAAGAACATAGGGCTCATCCCCAACTAGTTCAAATGACCTTGTATTTAGCATTATAAAACCATTATCATGTTCAATAATAGTTCTATCAGGATCATTTTTATTCAATTGTAGCCTGTACCATTTGACGACAAACAAAACTAATTTGAAGGAATTAAAGTCACGCTCAAGTATATCATCCAAAAATGCCATAGTATCGATTTTGAGACTGTTGAGGATGAATGTCATTTCTCAATGAAATATTTGTCACCTCAAAGACTGCAGTGATGCCAAAAACACAAGTTTTCTTCAAGTCATCCAACTTTTTTATGCAAAATTTATGACCATGCAACACATAGCATTGTGGTGTTTGACCTGCGATATGTCAAAAATGTAAAATTTATTGCATTGTGAGTTGATAAACATATGGGTGATTAATAAATTTATACGTACTTGTTTATCTCTTAAACCATATGCTAAATCAATTTCCCTTTGCGTAACATTGGAATCTCCATTACGATGTGCTTCTTTAATCAGTGAAGCCACACCTTCCCATGTTAACGTGCGTCTAGAATGTTGACAACGTTCAATCCATACCGTCATCCAATCAATATTGTTTGCAATATACAAATGTAGTGCATCCCACTCTCGACCAACTGTACAAAAAATAAATAGACATCCTACAATTGATTTATTTTGAAGATTAAGAATTAATTAACTACAATAACATCTTATAATTACCTCTCACTTTCCTCAATCTACCTTTTCCCGTCAGGTACTCCCCTTCGAATTTGTTAATGGTGTTGGGATCCCAAATGTGATCCACGTGGATCTTTTCTATAAACTTGGGAAGATATTCAGAAATGTACACCATAGTCTGGTATACCATATATCCCTCCACCATAGAACCCACAATATGTGCTCTTTGTCGAACCAAAGCCTTCAAAAATTTCAAGTGCCTCTCAACCATCCACATTGACCTAGTGTATACAGGTCCACACAATTCAATATCCTCAACTTGGTGTATGAGGTGGTGTTCTTGTGCATTGAAAAAAGATGGAGGTAGACACTTTTTCATTTCACACATTAAATGAGGAATTTTTCTCTTCCAATATTTTATATTGTCTTTATGGATTTCTTTACATGACAACCACCTACAAGGTATTCAAGACGCAAAAAAATATATTACATAAGAAGTAAAACAAATTCCAAATATAATATCTATACAATGAACTAAACAAATATCACTACTTACCTCATGTATTTTCCAAGATCATATATGACTTGCTTGACATTATTGTCGAAGTCGTCTAGGAGAGATAGAGGTAGAACGTACTGCAACAATTATAAAATTATCTTTTCATTTTTTTGTAACATAATGAAAAGTATATGTACGCTCAGTACTTAAATACATACTAAAACACAAGAACATGAATTACCTTAATGAAGGTATGCCAATCATGTGTTTTCATCCCTGGCCCAAATTCACTTTTCTTTGATATGAGATTGTTTATGTTCACAGCAAATCCTGTGGGAAATAAAAAATTTTCATATGACTTCTTTTATAGCATTGCTTTGCTGGTCTGTTAATAACCAAGGAAGCTCACTTATATTAATCTGGTCTCCATGGCTATTTGATTGAATGACATTTATCATTGCATGATTGGAATCCTAAATGTCACCACATATTTTGACAATTTTTTCTTTGTCACACCTTCCATCCAATATTTTCCATAATGTCTCTGTTATATTCTTTCCAATATGCATACTATCAAACAAATGAACAATTTGTAACTACTCGTAGTAGGGCAACCTACTAAATTGTCGAGGATAAATTTTTATTCCCTTAGGAAGGTGGTCATTTATGCCTTCATGACCTTCATGATCATCAATCACATCATCAGTAAACAAAACAAAATAGAAAAGATGTTTTATGACAAACCAATAGATGGAATGGCATTACCTTGACGATTAGTTCTATTATATTCCAACTTCCACAGGTGAGGTGTCATTCTTCATGGCTTTGATGTATTCTCTTCTTTCCCATTGAAAAGATGTTTTTTAGTATTTTGATACTTATGATTTTTGTGGAGAAAGTGCCTATACTCATCAAACACCTGCTTTCCTAAAATTTTTGAATGATGAGATTTCATCTTTGGACCACAAACTGGACATGCAAATTTTCCCTTTGTTTGAAGACCTACAAGATAATGTATAATTGGATTAAATATGATAATTTTTTGAATTATAATGTTCATGCACAACTTAAACACTATAACATACCACAAAAATGTGTTAGCCTCAAGGCATCGTGTATTGTCCATAGAAGCATCACATGGAATTTAAATTGTCTTTGTCCTATTGGTCTAGAGACATCATACATAGTGACACCATTCCATAACTCCAGCAACTCATCGATAAGAGGCTCGATATATACATTCATATCTTTAACTTGGTACTTACCTAATCGAATGAATAAAAACATTACATAATTATTATGACCATTTTACTGCAATATCTATAATTAAATTTAGATGACTATATTTAAATGATAAAATACCTGGAACAATCATTGCCAACATTATGTGCTCCCTCTTTATTGACATCCATGGAGGAATGTTATTGTTGATAACAAAAATAGGCCACACTGAGTAAACATATCTCATCTCTCCAAATGGATTGACACTGTCCCCTGCCAATGAAAACCTGAGATTACGAGGTTATTCTTTAAAGTGTGGCCACTTTTCCTCTATGTCCATAAATGCTGAACCATCCATAGGCATTCGAATAATGTCATCTTGACTTTTATTATGTGCATGGTAATCCATAAATTGTGCCAAACTAGTGCACTTGAATAATCATTGCATACGTGGAATAATGGGAATATAGCAAAGAACCTTGCGAGGAACCCTTTTTGTTATTTGATCTGTTCGATATCTACTGATATGACATTCAGGGCATTCAGTTCAAAATTCATATTGATTGTGATATATAATATGATCATTGGGACAAGCATCTATTGCTTGATACTCCATTCCAATATATTTCATAACAGTAGATAATTCTCAGTATGAGCGAGGTAGAATATTTGATGGTGGCAACAAAAACTCACCTATCAATCTAGAGCAACAAAATATAATTTGTTATAATAAAGAATATTAATGGTACAACATGATTCACAATTTATTATGACATATATAGCATGCCTTAACATACGTGACATTGTTATGTTGGATAAACCATTCATAATCTTCAAGTTCACCAACAACAATACAGCAGAGAGAAGAGTTACCTGCGAGCCTTCATAAAGGGCCTCAAATGCCTTCTCAAGTAGAGGGACATCATGAACAACATCAAGGTCATCTTCATCATCATGATCAGCTGCGTGAGTACTAAATGAGTCATGGATCAATGTATTTGTACCATAATCTTCAATTGTGTTTTCTGGCTCATGATTGTTATCTTCCATGGGTTCATTATCTTCAGCTTCGATATTCACACCTCCATGTTCATCCACTTCAAAAACCATATTCTCAGGGTTGTGTTGATCCATACCATGTGCTCCAGGGTGTTCGACCTATATAAAATTGATATACAAAATAAATCGTGATGATGAGATCATGATCATGATTTATTATGTATATAAATTGTCAAAACGATATAATGAAAAACTTACCAATGGATGATAATCATGTCCACCTTCAATGTGACCATGCACCCTACAATGTTTCTTCATTGTTTTGATTAGAAGTCTTCTAGTCTTTAACCCCTTACAAATTTTGCATGGACAATAACATTTTCCATCACCTTTTCTTTTCAAGTTAGACCACAATCTAGCAATTGTCTCCTTATTTTGTTGTTCGTTGATATTGTCTGACATGGTCTTTCTTCACAAGAAAGAAAATAGAAATTATTGTCTGACATGGTCTTTCCCTCAGGAGCTGGCAGATCCTACTTCCATACTTTAATTCTATTTTCTCAAAGGACAATCCTAAAAATCCATGCATTGCAAACAACTTTTTACACCTTTGTTGGTTGTGGTGGTGTCACAAAGAGTTTACATCAATAAATGAAGAACATGCCAATGCTTTTAATGCAGCAGTATAAGTCTATCTCTTATTCAATATCTCTAGTGAAACCCCCATGATCTTTTGTTGGAGTAGAATTTGTTATATTCTATAAAGGGTCTTGTCCTTTGTTGATGGGATATTCATCTACCTCAAGAAATAACTGTTCTTTTCTCCAACAAGAAGTGGAACTAAATGAAGATCTAACACCATGAAATGAATCCTCAAAAGGATTACTAGAGTTAGTTTTGGTAGATAATGATCTGGGTAAAATACTAATGTGGCTTTACGAAACATTATGTACTAGCTTAGCATACTCTAACAACTTTGGTGCGACATGCTACATCCAATTAAGTCTCCATCGGTATCTCTATTGTGTTTATGGATTGGGATTCAATGTACTATTTTTATACACAGATTTTACTTTCAACTAAGGAGGTTTGTATGTACTTACTTGTCTTTTGATTGTATCCCTATTTCAAGAATTTATTCTATCAACAAATCATTTGTTGTAAGTTGTACAAGTGGAAGCTTGAACATGCCTTCCATGCTAGCCTTGTTGATACGTTCAACACCATCTTGTGCAACAAATCTTTAGAACTCCATTTTTCTAAATTGAAGAGTGAGTAGTAGGGGCAATCTAGGACACTTACAAAGGTTTTGCAAGAGAGATAAATAGACCTAAATATTATGGCTTAATAATGATCAATAGGTAAATGGATAAGAAACTCTCAATATCAAAATGAATTTCTCAATTGTCTTTACGAGAAATGGATAGATCTGCTAATACTGGCTTTATGACTGTATGCCAACTTTAGACTCAATCCAAGAAGAGCTATAACTAATATGTGATATCTAGATTTATAATCTCTATAATATAACAATCCGATAATTATGTTTCCACGCATCTATACCACAACACAAACATCATGCTAGTGTTCAGACATAGCAATTGATATCCTAATTATAGAATCTGAAATATGCACATAACTATGAATAAAGAGTAAGAAAACCAAAGAAAGATGCTTATTGCAAACATAAATGACTAATGGATGAGAATTTAATTCATTGTAGATAGTTTTGAATATCAAATTCACTTATTTGTGTGCATTTAGTAACTCATGTACTTGTGGCCAACCATTTATCTCTTTCATAAATTAAACACTTATTAATAACATTAAATGGCAGAGTAATTATGTTTTAGTTGAAATTGAAAATAAAATATTTTATTTCAGGACAACTCACACTATTCCCTATCATATTTTAGACTCTCGGTTTTGTTAGTAGTGGTTTGATGTCTTTGGAGCTGATCATTGCATTTCTTTAGTTGCATTTGCCAACCTACTCCCAGCCTGTGCCAAAATGAGAGCTTTGGAACAGGGTATGGACAACCATCAAAGCATAAAAGATAGAGGAATTTTGTCAAATGTAGTTGCAGCTGCACAAAATGGATTTGTTGAGAAGGCTTTAGAAACTTTCAAGCAAATGCAATTGGTAGGTGTAAAGACAAATTCCATGACCATTTCTACTATCCTCCCTGCCTGTGCCAAAATGGGAGATTTGGAACAGGGTATGGACATTCATCGAAGCATAATGGATAGAGAAATTTCGTCAGATGTTGTAGTTGTAACTGTATACACCTAAAAATGGTCTAAAGATAGTTAAATAAATACACAGTTATTTGATTAATTCCCCTTCCCAATTAATTGAATTCACAAGCAATTTAATTAATTTCTCTATTCATCTACAAGTAAATAAATCTAAATGATTTATTTATATAGTTCATCTCACATCCCCTTTTGATTAATTAATTAATGTCGCCCCATACTAATCAATTCTTCTAATCCCTAATTAAGATTAACAAACTCAAGTTTGTTGAGATTAATTACCATTTTTCAATTATTTGAATTTATAAATTCAAATGAGCACATGGCTCCTAACTTTAACCACCCAACCTAACCATCCCCTAACTTAACCCATTCAATCTAATCTTGGGTCTAACTAAACCTATCCTATCTTGCACATTCTAACCTCCTTATCCTAACCTCTCATGGTGTGGATATTCTCTCCTTGAGACACATGGCACTTTTGCCACATGTCTCCTCCCTTGGACACTTGCCCTCTCATGAGCAAGGCTCCTTGACACTTGTCACCACAGAGATGACAAGTGTCCCTTCCTCCAACCTCTTCTCCAACATCCTCAATCTTGGCCCTTGATATCTTCAGATCAAATATGGACCGTCGATTCCTGGCACCTCAGCTTTGGCCTTTGAAATCCTATAAATACCCCTCATTTTGGGGCAATATGGATCCGATCTCATTTCATCTTATGCATTGTTACTATAGGCAGATCCGATCTCATATCAATTTATGCATTGTTATTATAGGCATATCGATCCCATCTCATATCAATTTAGGCATTGTTACTATAGGCATTTGCATTTCAATTATCTAGTAATTAGATTTGGAATTAATCATAGCATGTTCATCTAGGTTCTTAAATCATGCATTTCATATCATTTTCATAGTCAATCATGATCAAATAACTACTCAACTCTTGAGTTGTCACTTTGGAGGTCATTGCTCCGCTGAGAGCCCATCAATCCAACACCTTCAAGGTCCTCAAGAATAGAGGAAAATGGGACATTTCAAGGAAGGCTTATGGTTTGCATCTTTGATTTAGTTTTCAATTAAGATTTTCAATTATGTTTTTATTGTCTCATTATATGTGTATGCCTCTTATACTAACAACATTTTTAGCATCACATTAATTGGTGCCCACCATGGGGCCTAGCCCCTTTGATCTGTAACAAGTTTGCTTGCAGGAAATTTCATTGACAGGTTGATTAGCTCTTTCGGAGTGCAGATTATCTCTCTTGGGCTCCGGAATCGCATTCTTGGCATCTTTTGTGGCGTTCCGACACCTCAAATGACATTTATGGGAGATTCCTCAACTCTATTTTTAATTTTTTCTGTAATTTAGCGCTTTTAGTCTGTACTTTAGCATTTTTCGTATGTTTGGTGACATTTTTTGCAAATTTATCAGTGTTTTCAGTTTGTTTAACATCATTTCTGGTGTGGAGAACAGTGTTTCTGGTGTGTAGAACAGAGTTTTTGGTGTGCAAAACAGTGTTTCTAGTGTGCAGAGCAGCGTTTGTGGTGTGCAGAGCAGCGTTCTTGGCACATATGATGGCGTTCTTGGTTAATTTGATGGCATTTTCAGTTTTTTATTAATTTTGCAAATATTGTATGTTGCATTCCTCATTTCTACTTCTCGACTGTCATTTTCCCGAACCTAATTGTGTGGGGGAAAAAGTGACACTAAGCAAACATGCCCTAATCTCACCTTCAATCACACATTTGTGGAATACGAAAGAGCCTAGAGGTATCACACAATTGGCTACTTTTTTTTGTGGAAGAGAGAGCCATGGGCTACCTATTAGGATTTCTATTCCTTTGTTGCAAATGATAGATAGAATGATGCAAGTTCAATTCCTAACCCCAAAGTGCAAGTACGAACTAATAACAAGATTGCAGAATTGAACTTAAACAATGGAAAGCTGTAAACACAAGGACAAGATAAGAATGCAAATGCGTACCCGGTGTTAAAATATGAATGAAAATGTTCGGGATGGGGGCGCGGGCGCCACTATCTTGATTCTGCCCCTGAAACTGCTCCGGAAACTGCTGTTTTGCAACCTGAAAAGCTATCAGAAAAATGCTGAAAACTGCTGTCTGACAGAAGGACCAGGGCGCCCAGTGCCCCTATCCCAGGGACCAGGGCACCCAACACCCCTATCCTGGCAGGACCAGGGCACCCCACGCCCCTGTCCTGGTCTTTTGCTCTGCAATTTGGTGTGAAGTTCAGTCTCCATCTGCTTCCGTCGGATCTGCAACTTGCGGCGTCGTCTGAATCCCGAAACCGGCACTTATATCTGAAAAAGGTGTTTGGGCGGCTATATAGGGTTTTGCCTTAGTCAAACCCCCGCTTTGGTGATTTCCACCTCCACAAATAGCCAAGTTGTATTGTAAAAGTAATGTGTGTGCAGACCTTGTGTGTGTGCAAGATCTAAAATGCAAGTAAGGAAACTAGAGCAACCTAGAAAGTAAACCCTAATTGCTTGTAAATGATAATGTAAATGCTCTAAATCAAGATGCAAAGTGATCTAAAGCATGGATAAATGATATATTGAAGCTTATGCAAAGACATGAAAACAACATGAAATCATACCCAACCCCAAGGGAGGGGTACAAGCCAATCTTCAGTCGGTAATCTCCTATTGTTCTTCAATGTCTTCCAAGCCCTAAATAGATGAATGGAATTGATAAATGCTTGATAGAGGGATGTTGAATGTTGTTGAAGTCTTCAAAAGATCTTCTCTTTCGCTGCATATGAGGTCCTTCGAAACCAAAAATCTGATCCTTTCAAATGAAGAAAGAGAGCTCTTATATATGAAACCCTAGGTCTTAATTCCAACTTTTGGCCGACCTAGAGATTGAATATCCCGCCAATTTCTTGGGGTTAAGCTTTATTTTATGATTGGATCACGCTCCTAAAGTTTCGAGAAAAATGTTCGGGACCATATGCACTCCAGGCGCCATGGTCCTCTTCGGGCACCATGGTCCTGACAACTTTTCACCAAATTTTCAGGGCTGTCGGATATGATGATTTTAGAGAGAATCCCGAAGTTACAGCTGATTTTGAGATGTTTTGACCCCCGAAATCAAGCCCCCAAGTTCAAAATAGGACCTAATTAGGGTTTTTGATTAAATGATGTATTGGAAGAATAAAATGAAAGGGCCCAACTTTATAATGTGGAAGATGATGAAATAGGACCTTAGACCTAATTAATTTGATTAATTAAGTGCTAAAGGGGAAATGCAATGCAAAATGCAAGATGCGCCAAGGTGGGTGCTAAACTAGGTGTGAAATTGTACCACCCTAGCAAGTGCGTACAATTTACGACGCTACATTTAGCCCCCACTTTAGCGTTCATATGAACACTACGTGCATATGAAAGCTAAAGTAAAGAAAAGTAAACATTATTTGAAAAAGGATATATCCATAAGTCTGTCGAACGAAGCCCCCAGCGGTATCTGCAGTACACAGTTAGGAACCGCACCCTACAAAACACACGTTAGATCACAAAATCACCTAATGCTTACTAAGGAAGGTGATGAAAATTCGAGGGTAGCTATATGCCCCCCCCTGTTTCGGCTTGCTAATTTTAGTGAGTTGAAACAGGGTATCATGTTTACCACTTCGAATTGTTAAAGAATATTGATGACAAATGCTCACAAGAAGATTTGATATGAGATCAAAAACTAATGGAGAATCATTTGGTAAGAAAGAGGACTAAATCTCAATTCCAACACAACAAAGAGTGTGAGGATTTGAGAGTTCTCTAACACAAGATGAAGGATGTAAATGGCAACAAAATGCAAAGAGAAGAAAAGAAAGGAAAAAACCATGAATACACACATTGGTGATCCATGAGAAGAATAGTGAGAGAGAAAACATGGACTTCTCGCCACTAGATGTTGTCTAGGTGATCCATGGGACAAAGGACATGGAAAAATAGCCCTTAGAGTCTGTCTAGGTGATCCATGTAAAGGAGGAGAGTGAGAAAGTCTAGCCTTATGCCGCTAGTTCCACTCAACCTCGTGCATGTGTGTGTAAGTGAGGTTAGAAGAATCTTATAGGAGTCTATGCCCGAGTATGCTACAACCTATATATGTATAGTACAAAAGTGTGACATCTCGCTCTAAGAGTCTGTGCTCTGGTTCTGAGAATAATCACCTTGCATAAAAGAAAAAATGGAGACATCTCGCTCTAAGAGTCTGTGCTCTGGTTCCGAGAATGACCCATTGCTCAAAAAAGTGTAATGTTTATGTCATAAGAAAAGTAGAACAAGGATACCTACCTTCATCACAAAAGAAGATACCCCAAAAATGCAACAATGTCATAGATCCAAGGAAGAGAGTTTTGCACTCTTTAAGCATGGATAAGATAGTTGAAAAAGGGATATCTTGTAGTATGTGTAAAGGAGATCCTTAGAGGAAAAGAGATCTTTGTACAAAAGACACCTATCCTTGAGAGGAATTGTCTTAGACAAATATAACATCTTCTAGAATAAGACAAAGAAGAGAATAAGAATGCAATACTTCCTTCTTTTGCGAGGTGAAAGTGATTCTTAATGAAGGATGATGCTCCTTTTAACCCAATCGGGGAAGAGTGAATTCATTATGGATGTATTTTACCAAGTGCAAAAGAGGTTGTAGTCAAGGACTTACACCTCTTGTGAGAGAGAATCCTTGAACAAACAACAAAAAATGCATACAAGGAATAACATCAAGTAATAAAGTTCACACCATCCACGAAATAGGAAAAAGTGGATCCTTAGATAAAAATAAGGAAAGATCATTGCCTCCCAAGGATAAGGACAATGAGAGGGACTTACACAATCTTCTAGGGAGGGATTTAAACATAAGCAAAATGTACTACATACTCACATGAGTTCATGCAAGCAAGACATTAGTGTATGTAAAATGCTCCTCACAAGAAGTGGGTAGGATAAGAAAGAGAATACACATCTTCTCCCATATCTAGGAAAAGAGGATTCTAAAGAAAAGATGATCAATATTTCCACATTAATACCTCATAGGAACAAGAGATAACATAGAAAAATTAGGCTATTATGTTGCTTCAAAAATATGATTGCACTTGAAATTGTACCATCATGAATGACAATGAGCCCCCAGTAAATGAGCTACCAATGTCACATAATGATGAGCAACATAATAGCCATTAACGTTATTTAAAGAAATGATAGATTGAATGAGGTATTTGAATATGACATGCTAAATGCTCAACTATAAGTGAGATCAAAAACATGTATAAAATGATAAAAATTGAAGAAGGAAAGTCACAAGAAATCTTAGAAGAGGGATGAGTGTAATTTATTAGAGCCTTATCCCTGGAGGAAAGGACTTTATGATGAATAGGAGATAAAGATTCATAAGTGGATTTAGAAATTTTAGGGGATTCATAAAGAGATTTGTTCATCGCCAAGATTTCCTTATGAGGGGAATGAGAGCTGATAGAAGTAGAAGATGATTTAGTTGAAGTGAGATCATCATCACTACTAAATATAGCATTCACATTGAGAGATGGTCTTTTAGATGCTTTGGTGGGCTTAGAAAGATTATATCCAAGTCCAAATGAATATTCATGCATGTTATGTTCTAAAGGAACTTTAATTCCTTGTTCATTTGTGCCACAACCATTTCCACTATAGCCACTCTTAGCCAAAATATGAAAACCATGACCATAATGATTAGCCATTTCAGAAAGAGAAGGATGTTTTTCATAAGAAAAAGAATCAAATTCTTCAGAATTAGAGGTGTGAGGAGAAGAAGTTTGAGAAGCAGCCACAAAATTATTGCTCATAGTTTTAGGTAAGACTGATTGATCTCTAGTTTCTTTCTTCTTTTTAACTTTAAGCTCTCTAGGAGGAACCCTATACTCACCTACAAAGGTGGGATTGAAATCAAGAGATCCCCAATCGTCTTCTGCGAGAACCTTCTCAGGATCAAAAGCCTTTTCATGTGTAGATTCAAGTTGAGAAGAATCTTCTTCAGGAACTTCAGACTCATCCAAAGAATTTTGATTATTAGAGGGTGATGATTCATCCATAGGTATCTTGTTTAATGAGTCATCACTAGAAGAGGAAGGCTTAGAAGAACTCCCTTTGGAAGTAGATGTTTGCAAACAAGCTTGAAAATTAGTATCACCTATCAAGGTATATGTCTTATTATTATAAATAAATTTAACTTTTCTATGCAATGTAGAGGGGACAACTTGCATACTGTGAATCCAAGGTCTCCCTAATAACAAGTTGTATGTTAGATTTCCTGACATAACATGGATAGGAGTAGGCAAAGTAACAGGTCCCACTATGATGGGTAAGGTGATAATACCTAATGAAGACGTAGCCACATTATCAAAGCCTTGAATGGGATGAGAGTCAAGCTCAATAAGGGATGTATCCACATTCATCTTATGCAATAGATTAATTCTACACACATTAAGGCTAGAACCATTATCTACCAGTGTTCGTCTTATAGTAGTGTCATTTATGATAACCACAATCATCAAGGGATCATATTGATGTTGAATTTCACTAGTAGGAAACTCATCTTGAGTAAACACAATTTGAGCTTTAGGATTCATCACAGAGTTAACCAAAGACACTATATTACTAGATGTATTAGGTGGAGGAACATTCAAATCTTTCAAGGCATCTTGTAACATTCCATGATGAGTGGAAGAAGTTTGGATCAAATCCCAAAGGGATATCTTAGCAAGGGTAGTTTTAAGTTGTTCAATAAGATCATAGTCCTTACTAAGCATTTGTGAAATACGAGGAGCTTGAGGAAGAATAGGTTGGGAAGGAGGAAGGGAAGTTGGGATAACTGGAGGAGGATTAGGTTGCCTATTGTTTCTTGTGTTATAGGTATGAGCAACCGCATGATAACTCTCTCTAGTCAGTTGCTTAGCATACTCATAAGGGCTCTTAGTAGAATAACCTCCTTGCACAGTAATAATAGGTTTCTTAGGAGTGCAAAAGGAATCATTAGCATAACCACCTTGGACCACTAAGATAGGATTATTTAAAGGTTGAGAATTTTGAGAAGGACAAGCACCTTGGACAGTGAAGAGAGGTTTGTTAGGTGTTTCATTCACATGTATCAAATTGATTGAGGATGGTTTAGAGGAATGAACAAAAGTGTTGGAAGAATTATTGATAGTCTTCTCTTGCACTAAAATCTTATCATGGATTAAATCAATTTTAGGAGAGAGACAAGGGGTAGGCATTGATGTTCTAGTAGGAAAAGTAATACTAGGAAAGGTCATATCATCCTCTATCATCAAAGGATCTACATGGGGAATAAACTCTCGAGGAGAAGGATCAAAATTACTCTCTAAAGTCTCACTTTTGAGATGGAGATCTTTGAAAGAGATGTTAACCATCTTGTTTTGAACTAGGGTTTCCTTATGAGTAGAACCAAGTTGAGGAGAGGGAGATGCTTTATTTTTAGAGGGAGGATAATTGAGATTCAAGGAAGGTGAGAAACTATCAAGGGAGTTTTCAATCTTGATTTCATCCCCTTTGGGTAGGGGTAGAGAATAATCTATACCTTCTTCTAATGGTTCATCCCAAATAGTGAGGTTGTCGAAAGGAATGTTTGAAGTATTGTCAATTTCGGGAGAGGAGATAACATTGTTTATTAATTCCTCATCCTTAGGAGGGAGAGCATCAATAGATGTGTTAAAATCATCCTCTTTCCTCAAAATATGTTCAATATGATCTTTAGGGGAGAGAGAATTAAGGAAATTTCTTATTATTTCATATCCTTTCTCTAAGGGATGCTTATGGGTAAGACAAACTTTAGGAGAAGGGTAAGCATTTATCATTAATTCATCATCTCTAGTGGGAATTTTGTTGGAAAAGGAAATGCTATCACTAGGAAATGTAGGGATAATGTCATCTTCTTGCAAAAAAGGATCCTCATGAAGGGAGTGTTTTTTAGGAGGAACATGAACATATTTCTCCAAAGATTCATGCTTAGGAAGGAGATCTTTGAAAGAAGTGTTCATAACCTCTTGTTGCACTAACATGCCCCCATTGGAAGGACCAATTTTAGGAGAAAATAAGTCAATGTCCATCAATACCTTTTCACTTAGAGAGGAATCATGTAGGGAAGGTGAAGTAACATTAAGAAATGTGTTTATGATATCATTCTCTTCCTCTAGGATAGCTAAATAGGAATGGCACATTTTAGGAGAATTGTCAAGATCACTCTTAAAGTCTTCATCCTTAGAGAATGGGAGAGTCTCAAAGGGATTGGTAGCAAATATTTTAGGCACTAAAATGTTGTTATAGATGGGGGGAGGTTCTTTAGGAGGAGGAAAAATTGAAACAAGGGAAGCTAACCCATTATCACATCTATGAAATGAATGCATCATGACAACAATTTTCCTCTTTCAAATGATAACACATGCAAAATAGAAGGAAATGTTTAATTTTAACCAATGCAAGAACTTAGAATGTAGATTTAGAAAATGAAATTTATGATTCAAATGAGTTCCTAAATCAGATTTGAAATTATTGATCCCAATTAAGCTATCCACAAGTTCCACTTTGAATTGAAAAATTAGGGTTTTAGCAAAAATTTCCTCTAGATTTTTTTGAATCTTGCAAGAAATTAAAACTTGTAAATACAAATTTGATTTTGAAATAGCATAAACACTCAAATTTGAAAACATAAATCAGAATTAGAGAAGATTGGAGTTCACGTCGGGTTCACCAAAATGTGTGGGGGAAAAAGTGACACTAAGCAAACATGCCCTAATCTCACCTTCAATCACACATTTGTGGAATACGAAAGAGCCTAGAGGTATCACACAATTGGCTACTTCTTTTTGTGGAAGAGAGAGCCATGGGCTACCTATTAGGATTTCTATTCCTTTGTTGCAAATGATAGATAGAATGATGCAAGTTCAATTCCTAAACCCAAAGTGCAAGTACGAACTAATAACAAGATTGCAGAATTGAACTTAAACAATGGAAAGCTGTAAACACAAGGACAAGACAAGAATACAAATGCATACCCGGTGTTAAAATATGAATGAAAATGTTCGGGACGGGGGTGCGGACGCCACTGTCCTGATTCTGCCCCTGAAACTGCTACGAAAACTGCTATTTTGCAACCTGAAAAGCTGTCAGAAAAATGCTAAAAACTGCTATCTGACAGAAGGACCAGGGCACCCAGTGCCCCTGTCCCAGTGACCAGGGCGCCCAGCACCCCTATCGTGGCAGGACCAGGGTGCCCCACGCCCCTGTCCTGGTCTTTTGCTCTGCAATTTGGTGTGAAGTTCAGTCTTTGTCTACTTCCGTTGGATCTGCAACTTGCGGCGTCGTCTGAATCCCGAAACCTGCACTTATATCTGAAAAAGGTGTTTGGGCGGCTATATAGGGTTTTGCCTTAGTCAAACCCCCGCTTCGGTGATTTCCACCTCCATGAATAGCCAAGTTGTATTGTAAAAGTAATGTGTGTGCAGACCTTGTGTGTGTGTAAGATCTAAAATGCAAGTAAGAAAACTAGAGCAACCTAGAAAGTAAACCCTAATTGCTTGTAAATGATAATGTAAATGCTCTAAATCAAGATGCAAAGTGATCTAAAGCATGGATAAATGATATATTGAAGCTTATGCAAAGACATGAAAACAACATGAAATCATACCCAACCCCAAGGGAGGGGTACAAGCCAATCTTCAGTCGGTAATCTCCTATTGTTCTTCAATGTCTTCCAAGCCCTAAATAGATGAATGGAATTGATAAATGCTTGATAGAGGGATGTTGAATGTTGTTGAAGTCTTCAAAAGATCTACTCTTTCGCTGCATATGAGGTCCTTCGAAACCAAAAATCTGATCCTTTCAAATGAAGAAAGAGAGCTCTTATATATGAAACCCTAGGTCTTAATTCCAACTTTTGGCCGACCTAGAGATTGAATATCCCATCAATTTCTTGGGGTTAAGCTTTATTTTATGATTGGATCGCGCTCCTAAAATTTCGGGAAAAATGTCCGGGACCATGTGCACTCGGGGTGCCATGGTCCCGACAACTTTTCACCAAATTTTTAGGGCCGTCGGATATGATGATTTTAGAGAGAATCCCGAAGTTACAGCTGATTTCGAGATGTTTTGACCCCCGAAATCAAGCCCCCAAGTTCAAAATAGGACCTAATTAGGGTTTTTGATTAAATGATGTATTGGAAGAATAAAATGAAAGGGGCACACTTTAATGAAAGGGCCCAACGTTATAATGTGGAAGATGATGAAATAGGACCATAGACCTAATTAATTTGATTAATTAAGTGCTAAAGAGGAAATGCAATGCAAAATGCAAGATGCGCCAAGGCGGGTGCTAAACTAGGTGTGAAATTGTACCACCCTAGCAAGTGCGTACAATTTACGACGCTACACTAATTTGCAAATTGCTGGTTTTGTAGGTACTTAATTTGCTGTGAAAGACCAGAGTTATAAACTATTTCACCGCCAAAGAATGCAATATAAATTATTAACTTTGTTTGTAGCCGTGGGATTTTGCACTTATATTTGTTAAATTAGGCACATAGACTATTTACAATGGAAATGAACAAACATGTCTTAGGTGTCTTGATGATAGGCGAGTATGTTCTCACCTTTCTTAGGTGATCAGAAAGCTAGACTCATCCTTTGCTTTCAATTGCATATCTTTAGAGGGCCTGTCACAGTGGGAAAAAGTAATCACCCTATGAGAATGACCCAAGTGAGTACAGCTGGACCTGAGCATTCCAACTCACTATAACAAATAGGTCTCTGATGATTAAAGTCTTAGAGAATGGGACTATTTGAGTTTTCTCTTTGAGATCTCTCATATCGGGCATTTTATAGGGCCATGCGGTCTCAATCACGTTTACATGACTACAACTTGTTTTGGTACCTTGTTGGGCTATAGGCCTCAATCATGCTTGCGTGACTTCAAGGGGTAATTTCAAATGGAATTCCTGACTAAGAACTTTAAAAATAGAAGCTACCCGATTCACCTCTGAAAGAGTGATAATCTTTGTGCAAGAGAGATAGTAACTCTCCCAAGACACTTGCCATATCGTGGCCCCATTAGCATTTGGAGTCGGATAATATGGGATTGAGAAACCATTGCCTAAGACTTAGCGGCCGTATTCTAATTAGCTATTGGGTGTGTACCTAAGTCAGCAAGCAAAGGTTTTCATTCTCAGCCAATCTCCTTAGGATAGACTGATTGATGTGTTTTTAACAATTAAAAACCTTTGAAACAAAAATATAATCTGATTTCTGTGTTTGTAAGTCAATTCAAGATATCATACATTAAAATACAACAAACATTGAAAACTCAAACTTCAAACTGTCAAATTCACAAGTTTTGTAGCAGATTAGCTCTTTCAGTCCAAACAGTCACATCTACAGTCCAAAAAGTCGCACATATAGTCCAAATAGTCGCATCTACGGTTCAAACAGTCGCATTAACAGTCCAAACATTAGCGTTTTCAGTCCAAATAGTTACTCTTTCAGTCCAAACATTAGCGTTTACAGTTCAAGCATTAGCTCTTCTAGTCCAAACAGTCGCACCCTCGGTCCAAATAGTCGCATTTTCAATCCAAAGGTTAGCTCTCTTGGTGTTAATGCTAAATTTCTCATATTTCAACATTAACTCTCAAAGGTTGAGCATTTTATAGAGTTGGGTCAAAATTGAAATCTCCTAAGTTCAAACACTCAATTTTCTAAACCTACATATCATTATTTGAACTTTAAAGTCATTGTATACCAGAACGGAGTTCCTGGTTTGTCAGTCAGCATTTCTGGTCTGTATGTCAACATTTTTGGTCAGTATAGTAGCATTTTTGGTAAGTCTGTCAGAGTTTCTAGTTCAAACAACAATGTTTTTGGTCTAAACGGCAGCGTTTCTAGTCTAAACAACAGAGTTCTTGGTCTAAACAACAGTGTTTCTGGTCTAAACAGTAGAGTTCCTGGTCATTTTGTTAGCATTTTTGGTAAAGTACATCAAAATCAAAAAACAAAAACAACCCATTTCTCAAACAATCAAACATAGAGAACAGGTCATCTTGTTGGGTCATTTAATCAAGTTATCTTCTGTCAAAAACAGATTCCAGAACAAGACACACAAAAAGTCTCAAGTATTCACCTCAAACAAGTTAAAGATCAAACACCTTAAAGTGCAACAACACATTGTCTTTGATAAACTGATTGTTCAAACATAGTTTCTCATAAGGATCTATCATCCTTTAATCGCGACACTACAATGCTTGATCAGAATAACCTTATTCTTTATCATAGGATATATCGTTCCTATTTGAACTTGGTCATATCAAAAATCACAAAATTTGCACTCCAAAAACTAAGATTGAAAAACTTGTAAACAAGAAAATACTTGAAAAGATCATTTCATGTCTATACATCTACAACTTTCACCTCAACAGTTGATCACTTATAACGACACATTACTCAAGATTTAAAGCCCAAAAAACATTCAAAACACATGTATGCCCGTTCTAACCAGGGCTCAGAGATGGAAAATTGCGGAAACAGAATAGAAACGTTTGAGATAATTAAAGACTATATAACCATGGAACACGAAGATGAAATACAAGTTGAAGGGGAAATAACATAACAAAATATCAGAGACATCAAGAAAGATCCTCAATTCGACAAATTTATGAAGAAATTATTGGAGGGAGAAAAAGAAAAATATTTCCTAATGTTAGCCAAATCTGGTGCTACACTCCCCCAAAATTTTGATGTAAACAAATTGAAACAAAAGGAAAGTGGTCCTCCTCCTAATGATGAACAATATGAGGACATCTTTGGTCTCAAAATTAATAACATGTCAGTTCCTAGCAACACCAGAAACAATGAGGAAACTTACATTCCCATAAGGGAGGAAGTAGAAATTCTAAATAACACTCAATCCAACGAAGATACAAGAAGGGATAGAGATGATACAAGAAGAGATCAATATATTCCTAGAATGCAAAATCATGGTCATACAAGAACAAATCATGTTGATAATCCTATCATAACTCTCACACAACAACTACAAACATTGCAAAAACAAATCCAAGATATGCAAAGAGGAAATGTTAGGCGATACTCACTTCAAGAAATATGTCCTTATCCGTTTGATAGAAACCTCAACATGATACCTTTTCCTATAGGTTTCGAGACTCTGAGGTACGAAAAATATGACGGAAGCACTGACCCTCAAGATCACATAAGAGAATTTTGCACAATGAGCATGGAGTTTGCACATGAAGATACATACTTAATGAGACTATTTCCAAAGAGTTTAACTGGATTAGCCATGGAATGGTTCTCAAAACTTCCACCACGAATAAGATCATTTTCAGAGTTAGTGGATAAGTTTGTATCCCAATATGCTTATAACATTCAACACGAAATAACCATGCTAGACCTGTGTAACACAAAACAAAAAAGCAAAGAACCCTTCATGACATTCTTACAATGATGGAGGCAGTTAGCTTCAAGGTATCCTTGTACAGTGCCAGAGTATGAAAAAATGGACATTTTCATAGACAAATTAAACGATCAAATGAGTTATTACTTGAAAATGCAAGGAAATCAAAGTTTTACAAAAATGATTGATAATGGAATCAGAATGGAAGAAGCCATGATAAAGAAAGGTGAGTTGAAAATATTCAAAGAAGGAGTTCACCCTCCTAACAACACTAAAAACAATAATCACAATGATAAACCAAAATTTTGGAATAGAAATCATAATGTCGTCAATGACAGGATAGTGGATAACAACAATGTAAAATCAAAGCAACCAGTTTTCAATTTATCCAATCACTCAGCAGCAGCTCAACAAGACAACAATCACCAAAAAGCAACTATCAAAACTTTCTTTTGAAGACAATTTACAAACATTGGTGAACCCCTTAGGTCCGCATTAAAAACACTTGTCACAAACAAATTGATTACATTACCAGAAGAAAGAAACTTTGAACCCAAGGTAAAACTTGCTTTGTGGAATGACAACCATTATTGTAATTTCCATCGAAACAAAGGACACAAAACAAATGCTTGTCAATGATTAAAACATGTCATCCAAGATTTGATTGATAATGAAATAATAATTGTGGATGGACATACAACAAATGAATCTCACACAACTTTCAAAACTCCACTTCCTAATTATGAGAAGGGCGAATCATCAACAGGGCAAAATGGTAAAGGTAAAGCAAAGGTAAACTATGCTCATACATATGATAATGTGGTAAATGTAATCGTCATTAAAGATCAACAACATCACGAACCTTCTCATGTTATCACACGAAGTAAAGCCAAAGTTGTTTTGCCGGGTCCTACAACAAACATGTCATCCACTTCCAAACATTACAATCTAGTGGATCAATTATAGAAAACACCCACACAAATATCCATCTTAGAACTTTCAAAACTGTCACCTGCACACAAAGAGATTCTTGAATGAGCATTAGTAGATACCACAATGTCCAAAGATCTTGATATTGATCAATTCCAAACCATGGTGGGACACCTCACAACTCCTCACTTCTTATCATTTACCAAAGAAGACGACATGTCCTTGCAACACCCCCACAACGCTCCTTTGCATATTGAAGTCCTCATTCACAAAACACGAGTTAAACGTGTTCTAATAGATGGTGGAGCTGGCCTAAATATTTGTTCATTGAGTCTTATTCATGCCTTAGGATATTTAGAAGATGCAGTTGATCCCCGTAAAAAGATCACCATAAAAGCCTATGATGAAGAAGAACGTTCCTCCAAGGGAATTGTGATACTACCCATCAGAGTAGGACCTTTATAGAAAAACACAGCATGCCAAGTTCTAGACTTGGACTTATCATATAATATACTCCTGGGGAGACCATGGATACATGAATTGCAAGCTGTCCCATCAACCTATCATCAGTGTGTCGAATTTCTCTATGATGGACAAGAAATCACAATATCTGCAGATTCAAATCCATTCCAGTATTGCAGCAATCTAAAAATGGCTCAAGAATTCATTGTTCCTCATAACAGGGAGGTGTCATCTTCGAACACACAATCTAAAGAACAATCCTTTACTTCTATTTTATCAAGTATGGAAAAACATATGCAGTTAAGAGATCGAGGAAATGGAGAATACTCAATATCACAATTACCACTCTCTCCTAAATCCTTTGGAAAACCATCAAACTCTAAACAACAACCAATTGTGAAACATCTTCCGATATTTGATGGAGCATTCATTAGTGTTGGAACCTTGTCAGAGGAGAAAAAAGACAAAGATGTGCTACAGTGGCTATACAAAGATGAAGAAATTCAACAAAAGGTCAACAATGTCAGAATACCTACAGAAAAATATGGAAAAGGATTCAACATTCTTCAAAAGATGGGATACACTGGAATAGGTCCTATAGGAAAAAGAAAAGAAGGTATCTCAGAACCTATCCAACCTCATAATTAGCAAGCTACAGACAAAGTAGGCCTAGGGTATGGACAAGTTACTCTACCAGAAGACACATCTTCTAACCAACAAAAAGAAGAATATGAAAACAGACAAGAACAACTTGCAATTGAAAGGGAAGAAGCATCTACAAAGCAATGATCACAACCAAACATGAAATGGAAAAAGAAACAATCCTCAAATCAACAAGAGAAACAAACCAATAATAACTCCCAAACAACATTAACTCTCAATCAAAACAAGCATGAACCTAGTACTAATCAAGGAGAACTGATAGTAAAGTTGACAGAATTCAATCTCAGTCCAGAAGAAGTTGAATATGAGAGAAGGAAAGATATAGCAAGACAAATAGAAGAAACACATCAAAAGCTATATGAACAAATTTGTAGATTGCAAGCTGCAAGTGAGATAGATTCTGATGAATGGGAATGGGATTCCTATCATTTTGAAGAATCAGCTGAAGAAAATTGCTTTAAAGAAGATGTAGGAGTCGATGTATTTCACACGTATGCAGGACAAATGTTAGGAACTAGTTCACTTCAATTAGAATCACATTCGGCTGACTTGGAATTAATTGAGGATGATCAAGAACTTCCTGGGCAAGGTCATTTTGATGAGGGTACCATTCTAGACATTGACATACATATCGAAAACTTTGATAACTCAATCATGACCCTAATACTCTTGAAACATCTCAACCAGATGATCCTTTACCTCTACTCCACCTCGAACTTATTGAATGGGAAAATGAAGGACATACTACCATTGATACCTTTCCAAATGACTATGCCATATCTATATATCTTAATGCAATCGAACCCACAACAACTTCAACCAGGGATTTCTACAACGCATCTTCCAGTCAAGTGGGTGCCAAATCTCCTAGTCGCAAAAGCGAAAATAAAGAAAACAATATTAGGTCTAAGGTTGAAAACCATTTCTTGGCAACATTAGATCAGGAAAAAGTAAAAAGAAAGGACATATCTAATGGTGAAAACCTCCTCGAGGTGCCAGAAGATGGGAGATTTGACACTTTACCTGAGTACTATCAAGAAAGGTCATCAATTTGGATTGAACCAACAGAAGCAGTTAACATTCGGACATTAGAGCAACCCAAGATCCTACATCCAACAACTTCTCTGACAGAAAAGGAAAGGAAAGAATATATGGAATTCTTTACATGAAGACAAATCAATTTTGCCTGGTCATATGTAGACATGCCAGGGTTGGATCCAGAGCTTATTATGCATCACTTGAATGTCAATCCAGGAGCCAAACCAGTCAAATAAAAATTAAGATGCATCCACATATTGCTCTCTTGGTTAAAGTAGAACTAAAAAAATTACTGGATGTCGGAATCATCAGACCTATAACATATCCTCAATGGGTATCAAACATTGTTCCTATTTCAAAGCCAGATAAAAGTATCAGAGTATGCACAGACTTCAGAGATCTTAATAATGCATGTCCAAAGGATGACTTTCCTTTGCCTAATATTGACATCATTGTAGATTTAACAGCTGGACACTCCATGTTTTCTCTAATGGATGGTTTCTCTAGATACAATCAGATTAAAAGAGCACTTGAAGATCAAGAAAAGATAGCTTTCACATGTCCATGGGGTACTTTCTGCTGGAACGTCTTGCCTTTTGGATTAAAGAGCGCAGGTGCCACATATCAGAGAGCTATGACAACAATATTCCATGACATGATGCATACATTCATGGAAGACTATGTGGATGACATCTTGGCAAAATCATACAACAGAGAAGAACATATTGAAATACTAGAAAAGATCTTTGATCGGTTAGAACAGTACAAGCTACGACTAAATCCTAAGAAATGTGCCTTTGGTGTCACTTCAGGAAAGCTATTGGGATACATTGTTTCAGCTAGAGGTATCGAAGTAGATCCAACTAAGGTCAAAGCAATCATGGAAATGGCATCTCCCAAGAATATAAGTCAACTCAGATCACTACAAGGAAGATTGCAGTCAATCAGAAGATTTGTGGCTCAACTAGCAGATAAATGTCAACCATTCACCCATCTATTACATAAAAATGTTCATTTCAAATGGGACCATCAATGTGAAGAGGCATTCAACAAGATCAAGGCATATCTCATGCAACCACCCATTCTAATGTCACCAATTTTAGACAAGCCATTATTGCTCTATGTCTCGACCACTGAAGTATCATTAGGAGTTTCGCTTGCACAACAAGATAATGAAGGAAAAGAGTGAGCCATCTACTACATTAGCAGAACACTAGTGGGATACAAACTCAACTATTCCCTAACAGAAAAAGCATGCTTGGCAGTAGTTTTTGCTTCTCAAAAATTAAGACACTATCTACTGTCTCACTCCATCAAGTTGATAGCTAAAATTGATCCATTGAAATATTTGCTTAGCAAGGCAACGTTGACAAGACGACTAGCAAAATGGATCATGATCCTAAGTGAGTTTGATATTGAGTATGTAGATAGAAAAGCTATCAAGGGACAAGTCATTGCAGATCAACTAGCAGAGGCACCACTTCAAGATGATCATCCTCTACAGATTGAGTTTCCTAACGCTGATATCCTAAGAGTCACAACAAAAACATGGCAACTATACTTTGATGGTTCATATACACATCATAGATTAGGAGCAAGAATTCTATTTATCACACCACAAGGTCACACCATCCCGAAAGCATACAAATTAAGCTTTCCATGCACCAATAACACCGTTGAATATGAAGCTTTGGTTACAGGTATCAAAATGGTTGTGGAATGGCACATTACACAACTTCATGTCTTTGGAGACTCTCAGCTTGTCATTAATCAAATCAATGATGACTATCAAACAAAAGATGACAAACTCATGCCTTACAAAAAGATGGTGGATGACTTCAAGAAATATTTTGTTGAAATCACTTTTGAACAAATTTCAAGAAATGATAACAAAGCAGTAGATGCCATGGCAACACTTGCTTCTTTATTACAAACACAAGAAAATCAAGAGCGTTATGAATTCCTGGTTGAAGAGTTGTCATACCCTTCTCATAATAGTCCGGATTCCCAAACCATCTGCCAACTTATTGGACATAATAATTCTTCCCGCTATGGCCAAACTTACACATACCTGAAAGATAACACTTTACTTCTTGACCTATCAAAGAATCAAAAGAGAAACTTTATTCGCCAATCCTCCCATTATACTCTCATCATGGATACCCTATTTAAATGAGATCTAGATGGTACTCTCTTAAGATGTCTTGAACAAGAAGAATCTGAGAAGGCCTTAAATGAAGTCCATAACGACATTTGTGGCACTCATTCAAGTGGTCTTATCCTTTCGAAAAAACTCATACGCTTGGGCTATTATTGGCTAACTATGGAACAAGATTCTTTTCAGATAGCTAGAACATGCAAACAATGTCAGATCCATGGAAATTTGATCCATGCACCGACACAAGAACTTCATGCTTTAGCAACATCTTGGCCTTTCTGCTAATGGGGACTTGATCTAGTACTAAAGGAAAATCCTCAAAACCAGTCAGATCGAGAAAAGAAAGGAAAATTTGAACCAAACTGGTTAGGTCCATTTGTGGTCACAACAGTATTTGGATCTGGGGCATATCAGCTATCAACACAAGATGGAGATCAGCTTGAGGAACCCATCAATAGAATGCATCTAAAGAAGTTTTATGCCTAAAAAATCCAAAAACAGTGAAAAAAATAGAAAAATCAAAAAACAGTGAAAAAACAAAAACAATAATAAAAAAAATCAAATATGAGAAAAAGTGCAATAAAAATAGATGGTGAAAACCTGGCAAATAGGCGTTATCTATCGGCTAGCTCTGCCATCTATTCGTTTGCGCTTTCTTCCACTTGCATTCTTTTCCATTAGTGTTGCTCATATCCTAAAGCCTTTTGTGCATACGCAAGTATCCCAGGTGATTTCTCGTCATGGTTTGGATCATTTACTATATCATAATAAGGCTTGTTTCTAGGCTGGGGGCAAAATCCTGAACCTAGCTGGGGGCAAAAAGTTTTGATCATTTTGAGCTTAATAAAACAGGTAGAACAACAGTCAGACAACGCTTGTCAAGCAAAAAACTAAGAGACATCCAACATTGAACATAAGATCACATTATCAACCATTAACTATCACATATCAATCTAAACATGACAAAACACATATCAATGGATGATATATCTTGACTCATGATTTTAACACTTTGGCAATAATGGTTCAATTATTTTATTTTTCTTTTCGCTATCATGATTTCTAAGTAACTCCAAGATGTCTTTGACTAGAGGAACGAGGAAGGAACATGATATTTTTCTTGTCTACTATCTGTAAATTAATCATTAATACGTGCAAAGTTGTCTAAGGAAATGATCATCAGAATATCATGGAAGACATTTTGGACTTACATATAGAAATGGTTAATACTACATGTTTTACGCAAGCAACACTCTGGTCATCTTGGTTCAATTATACCTCGATGCTTGTGCTAACTTGCAATATCAAAACCCAGGAAAGTAGTGCTCAGGTCATCATGGTTCAATTATACCATTGATGTTTGCACTCACTTCCCACATTTTAGAGGCTCAATGATGAAACAAAGCAATGACTCCATGACTAGTCCGATCACTGCATTGCATTGCATTTTAAGATAGATTTGCATTTCATTCTGCATGGGATCACAATGCTCATCTTTTCCAAGGTCAAAACTAACATGGTGTTATCTCTCTTATTACATGATTGAGTACATTGGACAATAGCAGTTCATCTCATGTAATCATTGCATACCAAGGCATCATTCATATAAAGCATCAAATCATTCATTCATTTAATAAGATCATTGCATGATATTCATCAAATCTCAAATCATATAAAATAACACCATTGCATTGCATTGCATCCATCTCATATTAACATGCATGAGAAAATCATAAAAAAAAATATAAACATAGAAAGCATTGCAATCGCACAAACATCACATAGAAATTATAAGCATCACCATACATATTTGCATTTGCATACATCATGTAAATACTGCATCATCATATATCCATCATCTAGAATTCATAAGCATATAGAAATTAAAGCATACATCAAGCATACATCATGAAAGTAACTACACATTATAATCATATACCAAACAAAATGCATCCATCATCTCATAGGTCATGTAGAGCGAATAGGATTGACTGCATATCATATCATCAAAACAAAATCAATGTCCAAGGTAAAATGATATCACAAAATATATGAGATACATCACAAATATACATCACGGGAATCATCAATACCTCATCACAAAAGGGTGTGTACATGAATACATCATTGTCTCATATCACTGTGACCACTAAGACGCAGAGCAAAAAATCGAAAATAATCAAATCATCAAAAAATTAGAATAATCAAATCATCAGTAATCATCAAAAATCAAAAAATCATCAAAAATTTCCAAAAATCAAGTCAAAAATCTAAAAATCGTCAAAATCATCAAAATCAAAATCAGAAAATCGAAAAAATTGAAAAATCATCAAAAAACCCAAAAAATCGAAAAATCATCAAAAACCATAAAATCACCAAAAATTAAAAAAAAAACCCAAAAAAAAAAATGAACCCCCCCCGCTCACGGTGGTGCCCAAAGCGTCACCCGCAGCACCAGCGGTGGTGCCTGTAGTGCCCATGGTAGCACCCAAGGCACCGCTCGTGGCTACCGCTGAGGCTCCTCTCCTCCACTTCGCCCTCCGCCTCCGCACCACCAGCTCCCCCTCTCCCCCAAATTTTTTTTTTAAAATGGCATTTTTAAAATATTGCGAAAATTTAAAATTGCAAAAATGACATTTTTTTTTGAAAATTGCGAAAATGCATAAATAAATTTTTTTGGGAGGCGTATGGAATTTTTAAAAAATTTGGAAAAACCCAACGCAAATCTTATGCTACTCCCCCAAATATGCCAACATCAGCATATATGAATCTTCCTGCAACATGATATCAACAAACTATCAGTTCTTTATCCAATCAATCTTATCAATTCTGTCAATCCATCTCATCTGATCCTTTCTATCATGTCTTATACAGGATGAATCCTTCCTGGAACCAGACGTTTTGATCAAGTCTTATATAGGATATATCGTTCTTGAAACCAGACGCTTTGATCATCGTTGTCTTATACAGGAGGTGCCATTCCTGAAACCAGACTTGATCTCGATCTCATCAATCCTATCAATTCAATCAAACTCTATCAATCATCACATCAAGAACCATATCAAAGTGATCGAAGAACTCGCACTTTCATCAACCATAGTTGTAGGAATCATCCAATAGTCTATTGGGACATCAATTTCGCAAAGACCCAAAAACTCCAAAGGTCAATTATCTCAATTGATCTCCCAAGGGGGCATCCTCGCATCGATATCTATCAATCAGCGTCTGGGGCATCATATCGAGATTTATCATCTCCAAGATCAAAACCGCATCATATCGAGACTTATCATCTCCAAAATTGAATCGACATCATATCGAGATTTATCATATCCAAATCAAATCAGTATCACATCGAAACCAAATCCACATCCGATCAAGATCGAATCTGCATCCTATCAGAATCAATATCAAGAACATCATCAAATCAAGCTTTCTTTGAACCAACGCGTCATCACACATCGCTTCAAAGAGGGGCAAAATGTATACACCTAAAAATGGTCTGAAGATAGTTAATTAAATATGCAGTTATTTGATTAATTCCCCTTCCCAATTAATTGAATTCACAAGCAATTTAATTAATTTCTCTATTCATCTACTAGTAAATAAATCTAAATGATTTATTTATATAGTTCATCTCACATCCCCCTTTCAATTAATTAATTCTCAATTAATTAATGTTTCCCCATACTAATCAATTCTTCTAATCCCTAATTAAGATTAACAAACTCAAGTTTGTTGAGATTAATTACCATTTTTCAATTATTTGAATTTCTAAATTCAAATGAGCACATGGCTCCTAACTTTAACCACCCAACCTAACCATCCCCTAACTTAACCCATTCAATCTAATCTTGGGTCTAACTAAACCTATCCTATCTTGCACATTCTAACCTCCTTATCCTAACCTCTCATGGTGTGGATATTCTCTCCTTGAGATACATGGCACTTTTGCCACATGTCTCCTCCCTTGGACACTTGCCCTCTCATGAGCAAGGCTCCTTGACACTTGTCACCACAGAGATGACAAGTGTCCCTTCCTCCAACCTCTTCTCTAACTTTCTCAATCTTGGCCCTAGATATCTTCAGATCAAATCTAGATAGTCGATTCCTGCCACCTTAGCTTTGGCCTTGGAAATCCTATCAATACCCCTCATTTTGGAGCAATATGGATCTGATCTCATTTCATCTTATGCATTGTTACTATAGGCAGATCTGATCTCATATCAATTTATGCATTGTTATTATAGGCATATCGATCCCATCTCATATCAATTTAGGCATTGTTACTATAGGCATTTGCATTTCAATTATCTAGTAATTAGATTTGGAATTGATCATAGCATGTTCATCTAGGTTCTTAAATCATACATTTCATATCATTTTCATAGTCAATCATGATCGAATAGCTACTCAACTCTTGAGTTGTCACTTTGGAGGTCATTGCTCCACTGAGAGCCCATCAATCCAACACCTTCAAGGTCCTCAAGAATAGAGGAAAATGGGACATTTCAAGGAAGGCTTATGGTTTGCATCTTTGATTTAGTTTTCAATTAAGCTTTTCAATTATGTTTTTATTGTCTCATTATATGTGTATGCCTCTTATACTAACAACATTTTTAGCATCACAGTAACTACCTTGGTAGACATGTATGCAAAATGTGGAAGCATAGACAAGGCACGTGAAATATTTGATAGAATGCCTGAAAGAAATGTTGTCTCGTGGATTGCAACGATTGCTAGATATGCACAAAATGGATTTGTCGAAAAGGCTTTAGACACTTTCAAGAAAATGAAATTGGAAGGCATAAAGCCAAATTCCACAACCTTTGCCAACATCCTCCCTGCCTATGCAAAATGGGAGCTTTGGAATAGGGTATGCACATCCATCAAAGCATAATGGATAGAGGAATTTTGTTAGGTATTGTACTTGCAAATGCCCTGCTTGACATGAATGCAAAATGTGGAAACATGGACAAGGCTCGTGAATTGTTTGATACGATACCGCAAAGAGATGTGATCTCATGTGAACAATCAACACACGCATATACGGGAGGAAGGGATTGCTGATACAACATTGAACGCTCACTCCTCAATCACAGTTCTATGGTTTTAAGAGATTAAACTAGGAAAATTAACCACGACATGTATATTTTTTGCAACATGAAATTAAAAACTAGGGCAATCTGAATCTACCTCCTACATGAGATTGCCTTTGACACGGGTTTGATGTTCTTGGGGGTTGAAGTCACCACGGACACCTACGTGGGATTGCAATTCACAAATGATTTCCCCGCCTCTTTTTTTATTTTGTAATGGCCGCTGTCGTCGGAATTATGACAAACTCAAGCACTTTTTTGAAAACAAGAAAATTCTCATTGCTAATGCCTTCTTCGTCGAAACCAAATGGCTAATTTCCATCGGAATTATGACGAATGCGGGCATTTTTTCAAAAAAAGTCAAATTTGGCCACAATATACCTTCTTCGTTAGAAACCTCAGTCGAAAATCTAGTCCAAATGTATTAGTGAATGGTGAAGACTTCTTTGAGCCAATAGAGGATAGAAGGTTTGACACCATCCCCATGACATCATATCAAGAGAAGTCATCTATGTTGATTGAGGAGATCATAAAAACAAACATTAGGATAGAAGAAGTACCATACAACATTTTTGTTGCCTAATCTTTAACAAAAAAAGATCCACCAAAGTTCACAAATTTATATATAGAGAGATAAATTTTGCATGGTCGTACATAGATATGACCAGATTAGATCTGTATTTGGGTATGCATCACTTGATAGTTACTCTAGGCATCAGACTAATAAAATAGAGATTGCTTGATTGTTCTCTCTTTGATAGTCTTTGATGCTATGGCTACTATTTCTTACTTGATCAAGATGCTACAAAACATGACCCAACATGAGTTCTTGGTGGATAATATTTTTGTCCTTTCATATGAGATCACTCCATCTGAATTGATATGTGTTATTGGTCCCGACTCCCCTTGGTATGGTGACATTTTCACCTACCTTCATGATAACACCCTTCCATTTGACCTTTCCAATAGCTAATGTCATACCTTCATCTACCAAACCTCCCGCTATATCATCATAGCCAACACACTTTACTGATAGTCTCAATGGTACTCTTCTTAGATGTTTCAAGAGTGAGGAATCTCAAATCGTATTGTGTGCAACCCAGAAAGGCATATGTGGGGCTCACTCTAGTGGTCAAACCTTAGCCAAGAAACTCATGAGGATTGGTTACTACTATCCTACAATGGAAAATAACTCATATCAGTTTATCAAGAAATGCACGTAATGTCAGACTCATGGAGACCTAATTCATGCACCAGTGTGGGAGCTTCAATTGATCACTACTCTATGGCCCTTTTGTTAGTGAGCACTTGATCTTATGGGCAAGATTCAGCCTCCATAATCCAACAACTATAAATTTATCATCACAACCACTATGTATTTCACAAAGTCAATTGAGAACGTTCCTCTTATCTAAATCACTAGTAAGAAGATTGCAAATTTCATCCTTAACTACATCATTTGTGAATACAATGTTCCTATTTCCATCATTACATACAATGGATGTCCCTTCAAAAACTAGGATGTTCATGAGCTTTGTGATCAATTTCATATTCCCCACCATTTCTCCACTTCATACTACCACCAAGGTAACAGTCAAGTTGAAGCATCGGAAAAATTTATCCTTAGAATCCTTAAAAAGACAGTCGATGATGCTAGCTACAATTGGAATGTCCAACTCAATCCTACACTATGGGCCTATTGCACAAGTGTCTGCACAGCTACTAGAGCTATTCCTTATTCACTTGTCTATAGTTCTAAAGCCATCTTACCCATTAAGGTCAGGTTACTATCTTTATGGGTCTCCTTACATGATCTTATCAGTGACAAATACTATAGGGTCTCCTTCCAAGATTTGGAATTGTTAGATGAGTGTCAACAAAATATCTTCAATCACTTGAAAACCATTAGTCACAGTTATAATCACAAAGTTAAACCTCACACATTTGATGTAGGCGACTTGGTCCTAAGAGAAAAACTTAAAAATTAATAGGACAGAGAAAAAAGTGGCAAATTTGATCCAAATCGGCTAGGGCCTTATGTCATCACAAAAATTTATGGATCAAGTGCACATCAGTTATCAATACTAGAAGGAGAATCGTTCGATGATACTATTATCAACATGCACCTTTTTAGATAATACTATTTAAAAATACAAAAAAAAATTAAATATCAAAAATAACAAAATATAAAAAATACAAAAAAAAATACAATTGTCACTTTGGTGAAAACTTGGCAAATAGGCACCCGTGACACAAAATAGTAACAAAGTATTAAAAAAATTAAAGAGATAAATTCATCCAAAGGTGAAAACCACTTTGGTGGTTCCCTGGGTAAGTACCGTAGTGAAAGTTGGGTTACCAGCACCTTGTGTAGACACATTTGATCCTCTCTCATTTAGGACTCAATTTCACCCTTTCACTTTGCACACACTCACATCCTATCATTCCATAATAAACTTTTCCATTCCCATCATGGCTTGTTATTGATCTACCTAAGATTATCTCACCATCCATAATAACCCATTTCCACCCTTTCCTTTCACCCATAATAAATCAGGTCCTATCTATAACTAAGGGTGTATCGTAAACCTAGTGATGGAAATGGATCCTTGGCATCACATGTTTTGAGGACCATATTCTTTTCATTCATTCCTTCTTTTCATGCACAGTCCACAATAAAAAATCACTTGCATTGCCAATCCACAATTAAAAAAATTTCTCTTCTCTATAATAAAGTATTAGCTTCATGGAGTAAGTTAGTTTCAAATGAGACACAAGTAGTAGTGGGCATTCAACAAATCAATCTTTTGACAAACTTTGATTACAACATGGTTTAAATTTGGTATTATCTATCCTTCATTAGGATCAAAACATTATGAACAGATCAAACATGTTAACACATGTGGCAAGAAGCATTTGTGACTTGAAGATATAGTATTTGTTAGTGTCAAGTCTTTGATTTTCTTTTGATTTAATCTTTTATGGTGTTATACTTCTTATTCTTCTCAAGGATGTCTATAACTGCTTGTGGATTGTCTCTTAGTAAAACTATGAATTGTCCAAGGATATGAGGATACTATGGGTCTAGTGTGAACAGGGCTATTCCTTGTTTACAATTTTTTGATCTCCATACAAATGATACAATGACTATCTAGGTCAAACCCAAATCTGAATGGTCACAACACATTTACCATAATAAGTCTAGTAATGATAAACGCACAAGAAGCTCATTTCACCTCCACATCATCTACCTTTTGTTTCTTGATTTCTTCATTTTACTTTGTCCCATGTAGCCATGCATCATCTGAGTGAGTATAATGATAAAACACCAAAACAAATTCATGCACACACATCTTGTATAATCACATAGTTAGCCTTGCATTCATTAGGTTAGTACATAATCATCATAAATGGATTAATCCATTATAGAATAACATCATGGAATCATAGTATGGGACAAACATCATAATCATACTAGGGGCATACAAAAATCATGTCATAAACAAACTACATCATCTAGCTTCATCATCTATCATTCAGCTTGTCCTACTGGGGTGACTGTTCAATTTTATCAATCTGACAGTCACTTTCATTAGAAATATTTTTTTATCACAATTATCACTTCAACATCGTCGGTAGCATCTGTCTTTCATATTTTCAGCTCTATCTCTAGAAATTTGTTTGTCCTACCACATATGTAGTTTTAAGCATTACACCTGTGTTTCCTCTCTTTTTCTCTAAAGGTTGTTTGAATATTTCATGAATTTTTCACCCAATCTCTTGAGGGGGAATATCATCATCCTTACCAGAGGTAACCATCTAATCAGAAAATTATTATTATTATTTTTTCAACCATTGAAACAATATAGAAACCTAAATTTTTCCTAACCTAGTTAAATAAATATATTTTTTATTTAATTGGCCCCACCTCTTCTATCAATTAAATAAATCTTTATTTATTTAATTAATTCAACAACTTTTTCCTTGCATGACAAATGTCATTCATCTCTTAATTTACCTTTAACCACCTCCCTAATACTCTATTATTTTCAATTCCAACCCTCTAATTTGAGCCAACCATTTATCCGTCCACCTCTTAATCCTAACCATACATTTTCTAGGGTATTCTCTATATAAGAGGATTCTTTTATCCTTATCAATCCCTAATCCCTCATGCAAAGGAATCCTAATGATCATGAAAATGTTCATATCATTCAATCACTCAAGTGTCTACACAACCACAATCCATTCATTGTTGAGCTCTTGTGCAAATATCAAATCTAAGAGAAACCAACATATCATAGCAAGATAAATCAAGATAGGAGACCAATAGAGATCAAAACCTATTAAGAATGTGAAGGTATAATTTCATATTTTTTGTTTGCATGTTTTAGGTTGTTCATTAGTGTATGGTGGATTTCATTATAGAACTGGGGTTTTATGTGGTTGAATCTTACAGAGATTTACAATATTTTAGTGTTTCAATTTAACCGTATCCACCAACAATCAATGTTGGTCAAGCCAATGGGGATATACCTTCACCGATATTTCTCTTTATTAATTTATCTATATCTTAACTCTACTTTTTTTTTTTAAATTTCTTCCACCACCCTCTCTCTCTCTATCTACATCTACATATGCATATACATATACGTATACATATACATATACATATATATATACATGTACGTATATGCACATATAAACATATACATATGCATATATATATGCATATGTATATATATGTATATATCTGTGTATATATATATATATGTATGTATATATATATATATATGTGCATATATATGCATATGTATATGTATATATATGCATATATATATGCACATATATATACATACACACACACACACACACACACACACACACACACACACACACACACACACACACACACACACACACACACACACACACACACACACACACACACACACACACACACACACATATATGTGTGTGTGTGTGTGTGTGTGTGTGTGTGTGTGTCTATATACACACACACACACACACACACACACACACACACACACACACACACACACACACACACACACACACAAACACACATATATATACATATATGGACATGTGTGTGTGTAATGCCCATTTTTACTCAAGTGAACATCACTAAAAGTAGCAACAATTTTCTTTTAAAAGAACAACATATTACCACATTAGTAAAAGTTCATGATTAGACAAACTGTAGCATAATGAATTCTGAGTTAAGCAACACATAACTAACAAACCTATTGTCTCATATCTGAGATTTCCCTACCCAATACAACACATGTCTCAACCTGTCGCACGTTCCTACCCACAAGCCTACACTGCTAAATGCACACATTAGATCTATCAAATGTTAGATATGTGTTCATCAAAAAGAATCTTACAATGAATTTAACTAGCCCAACTTCATAATTGAACTCACAAGGGTAAGCTTACATCAAAACAATTACAAGACTAGACAACTTAGAAGAGCCAATCCTAATGGCCATAGCTACAATCTTGGGGGCTCATCACAGATGACCTTGCCTATGTGAATGAGAAAAGACTTTTTAGTTCGACTAAAAAAAACAAAAACAAAACAAAAGCGGGTACGCAACCCTTTCTAGGGCCTCCTATCATAGACAATTCTCTTGTTGGCCACCACCCACTTAGGTGAAATAGAGACGATCTCCTAGATAAATTAACATAAAGGTTATCTGACAAAATTTTTCCCTATGAAAGCTAAACCAAGGATTCCAAAACATTGACTCCAACACTAATATAAACCCATATGATATCAAGTGAATAATTAAGAATATTTAAAGTGCTAGAATAATTTATGTCTTACATTAAAAAGTAGATTATCACCAAGGAAACACATCACTAAAGAACTCACCCCTAATTCTACATAAATGAAACTTAATTTCAACATATTATCTTCTTACAAGATTACGTTGGGTTAACTATAACCTTTAAAGGAAAACCTCTAACATCAAGAATTGGCACTATACTTCTTGGTTTCTATCCACTCTTGCCACTTAAGAACAAGCATTACTAAATGCTAAAACAATAGTAGCATGACTAGCTAAAAGGTTTACATACTCCACTAACTACCTTAACCCAAATGATATTTAGGTTCAAGCTGCACCTAGTTACCAAACACACTTTACCCGCTACAAAAGAACCATAAATCACAAGGATTCTTCACAACCACATAGGCCAATAATCTTCACAAAGAATTCTATAGCACATCATCTATACTCTTGGCCACTTACAGCCTCTACAAGGAAAGAACAACTAGAGGATTAAAAATAACCAAATGGCTAGCACACATCACAAGACCAACCGAAGGAATAAGACGAGAATAACTATAAAACTCATAACACAACAAAATCACGACTCCAAATACCAAATACAAATCTAAACTCATTTAAGTCGAATACTTATTTTATAAATCATTAACAACAAAAGCCTGTACATTTTCCCCTTAACATTATTCCAAAAGTATCCTTAAGCAGATTAATAAACCAAATATTTGAAACAACCAGCTACTTAGTTGCAATTACATCAATCAATACTTAAGAAATTAAAATACAACTTATATTCAATTCATTTGCACATTTTATTAAACTATTACATTTATTTTTGTCCAAAAATAAATCTCATTAATAAACTATATCCATATTTATCCAAATGCATTACATTTATCCAATCTAACTATATTTAGCACCATATAATTATTTTAATAAAAAATATGATTATATAAATGCAAGGTATCTCTATAAATATATATTCGTATATCACAAAATAGAATTCTGTATTTAAATCTAATAACATTAATTTAAATATTCTTATTTAAATCAAAAAAAAATCTCTTTTGTCAAACATAACTATGTTAGTCCAATCATATTAGAAACATCAAATCACCATATTTATCTTTATACACACACACACACACACGTGAGTATATATATATATACAATCGAATCAAAAAAAGTAAAAATCTCCTTCCATAACCATGCCACGGGATGTGGTTTACTCCTCCATAGCCATGGGAGACCCCATGACTGTGGTTTTCCGTAGCCATGGTTCCTGCGACTATGGGTTCCCACATTCGTGGGTTTCCACGGTCTGTGGTTACCACAAATGTGGTTGCCATGGTCTGTGGTTCCCAACACCATGGACTTTCACTGTCTGTGGGTTCCACAGTTTGTGTTACCCACAGTGGGTCATGGGTTGAGCTTTGACTCCCCACACCCACCAAAATATATATATTTTTATATAATAATTTTTTTTAAAATAAAAAAATTAATCCAAACCCAATTTCGTCCAAATGCTAAATAGGATAAATTAAGTTTCTATACACATATAGGAAATTTATTTTAACCAAAACCTCGAGTAAATTTCCCACTGATAATCTAAAAGTTTAATTAAAGCAACCCCAACAAATTTCCATTTGACAGTTTACAAGAGAAAAAAATTTAATACAAACAAACAAAATTAATTCATAAATCCAAATCTGGAATCCATTTAAATTTTGGAAAGCCCAAATCTAAATTTTAAATTCAAAGCTTCAAATACAAAATCATAAAAATTAATTTGTAAATAAAACTCCCATTCACAAACTCAAATTTTACACAAAAAGGTTTTTTTCTCAAAATGAAGACGACTTTCCAAAAAACCCAAAACAACAAAGGTTTATTTATATTATTTAAATGAAGATTTCCAACACAATCCATAACAGACAATTTTTCCACAAACCAAATATAATATTCCTTTCAAGATTCACAAAGCAAAAGGATTTTTAAGCCCCTACCTTATCTGGCATTCCTGACAATAAATCTGCAGGAGAAGCCTCCCATTTCCTACCTTGATAACAGACAACAACCCCCAAACACCAAAATTCAATCTCCCAAAACTTCATGCCCAATCCTCTGCAAAATTTCTTGTTGAGAATTGTTTCCCCAAAATCCAAAAAGAGGAAACAACAAAGAACAAACCCTCCATTCAGAAATTTTCCAGAATATAAAGGGTTTTCCTAAAAAAAATCATATTGGGAAATGAAAATTTTCCCCACGAACTCACGCATGCATAGAAGATTGAAAAACATCCCATTTGAAAACTTTATTAATTTTAATTAAAAATTCCAATAAATTTAATAAACAAATTTAATTTATTTCAACATGAAATACAACTCATGTAACTACTAAAACAAAGATTTTATTAATATTTATATCAACCAAGTTTTAATATTAATTAATTTATTAATAAATCAACAAGGCTTTTTTTAAACTACTTAAATACCTTTATATATATATATATATATATATATTATTTATTACTCACAAGTAATAATAATTAACTAAATAAATCACCAAATCTAATCAAGGCTTATAATGATTAATAATTTAATTCCACCAACATATTAAAATATTACTCTCTTAATAATAATAAAGCTTTTATTTTATTCAATTAACAAGGCATTATTATTAATTAATTAATTTAGCAATTAATCTTAATTTATTAACCAAATGATTATGTATGAATCTATCCCCCTTTTATACATACAAACATAAACATCAATTATTAATTATTTGTAAGTAATCATAATAATTAATTGTGGTGAAAATAATTCTAGAGGCTCTGCTCGGGTTTGAAGTTGCGTGTTCCATCTTGTGTGTTTCAAACCGCATTTACTGCAGGATTTTTTGTGTTTATTATGGCTCCGGCCAACTTTAGCCCAACAGTTGATGATGGTGCTGGAGTTGCTACAATGGACCCTCATGGCGCCACCAAGCAAACGCCCTCACAAGTTTGTCCTGAAAGTGTTTCACGGGGTATGTCCTCACCTGATGTTGTACTTCATGTTCAAGACTTTGACAATGCCTGTGATTGGCTTGAAAAATCTACTTTGATAGGATATTTTGTGGGTAGGATCCCTCCTGAAAGCATGCTTCGTGACTGGGTTGCGAAAGCCTGGTCTCCTCATGGAGTTAGGCTTGATGGTGTCCAAAGTCTCACGAAAGGTTTTTTTTTGTTTTGCTTTTCAAACCCTTCCAATGTCGAGGCTATTCTCTCCCATGGTTCGTGGACTACAAGGTCATCCCTTCTGGTCTTCCAGTGTTGGTCTCGTGATTTTTCTGTCTCAGATGACAAAAAAATGCGAGTTGCAATCTAGTTTGAGTTCCCTGGTCTTCCTTTGCCTTGTTGGTCCTTCATGCAAACCATTGCTCAGTTTGTTGGCAAACTTGTCTGCCTCTAGCCAGACCATTTTTTTAATGCTCGCCCTCAAAAGAGGGTATGTGTTGAGGTCGACCTTTCTCATGACCTAAAAGAAACTTTTTATATTCAAGTGGGCAGTAACACCTTCACCCAGAAGGTGCTTTATCTGAACCTACCCAACACTTGTTATCGATGCTAATCAACGGATCACAAGATCAGGGATTGTCCCTTGGCAACTCCAAAATTAAAACCCCTTGTTAAGGAGTGTGGCTCTCGACCAGTGGAGGGAGCCAAGAAGGATGAATGGACCACTGTGGTTCGTAAAGGAAAATCCCCTATGGTTTCGGCCCAAAAAACTCTTGTCAGTTCTAGTTCTCAACTGACGACGGATCCTCCTGTGCAGTCTTCGTCCTCCCAGGCAGCTCCCACTCTGGTTTCAAACCTTTCTCAATAGGGGAATGCTTCTTCTAAGGGTGTTGCTCGCCCTCCTTGGGTGTGCACTCCTCAAGGTGTGTTTGTGATTTCTACTCCACACTATCTACGTCGATCTCTTAGCCCTTCAGGGCATGCTGGGATTGTAGATTGTGGTTCAAAAAAATGGCGAGTCATCTCTAGTGGGGACCAATATATTTTGCGCAATAGATTCTCCTCTCTTGGGGATGAGGATGATATGCTAGTTTTGTCATGAATCACATCTCATGGAATGTTTGAGTTCTCACAGACCTCACTAGAAAGTATTATGTTTGAGATGTTCGTCAACGTATTGTAGGCCTGGATGTTCTTTGCCTCCAGGAAGTTAAAACTTCAGGTTTCATGCTCAATGCTGCATGTCATGTTATTTGGCTAGATAGCCTTGTTTTTTCTTCCCAACATCAAGCTAGTCGAGGGTGAGTTGTTACTCTCCTTTAACCTCAGTGGTGGTTTACAGTTATTTCTCATGGGGTTGATCCCATGCAGCGTGTCATCTGGTTTTTCTTTCAATTGATAATCATTCTGTTGGGATCATTACTCCCAATGATTTGGTTGAAAGATCATACCTCTAGCAACGAATCATGGATAATATTCCACCTGTCACTTGGGTCATTTGTGGGGACTTCAATATGGTTGAGGTGGCTTCTGATAAGGATGGTTTTTTTCCTTTCCACTGGATAGCCGGACAACGGGAAGCCTGGTACTATATGCTCAATAAATTAGGTCTTTTCAACCCAAACACCGACCATCACCATCCTGGTGAGGTCTGGCATACTTGGTCTCATTTCAAAGCTGGCTCTGATAGAATTCTTAAAAGGCTTGATCAAGCTATGATATTTGCACAATCTTTTTTCTCTTTTTCTAAAGATCTTGATCTACCTGTCACTCCTCTTGTTGATGTGATTCTATCAGACCACTTCCCCATAAAGTTTAGCATTGAATGACAGACAACTAGGCAACATCCTTCCAAAATGCAATTCTACCTCAACACGTCTCTTTTGCACCATCAATCCATGATGGCCCACATTCAAAGAGCGTGGAATCTTGAGCCAAGGCCTCGTCATCATACTGGTTGGATTGAGTGGTGGCATGATGCCATTCCCCACTCTGTGAGGTTTTTGCGCATTTATGGTAGGAAACTTGTCATCTACGGCAGGCAGTCATATGATGTGACCACCAAAGCTCTATGTGTTTCCACAGAAGATTTGGCTTTGAATCCCTTTGATTTTACCCTACAACTTTGTTTAGCCCAGCTCAGACATCAAAAGCAAGTTGTTGATAGTCACTCTACCAGAGGAGCTCAAATCAAAGCCAAATTACAATGGCTCAAGGTGGGTGATAGGGCTTCTAAGGAGTTCTTCCTGGCTCTACATGCCCATCATACCTTTGTTGGGATTAAGAAAATAAAAGAAAGAAAAGCTCTTCTCATCGAGCTGCCTAACATATTACAAGCCTTTGTCTATCAATATGAGAAGGTGTTCACAGTGCAAGGAGATTCTCTAGCTAGAACCCAAGCCTTACAAGATTTCTTAGCTATTGTTCCCAAATGGCTCTTTGACTTGCAACAGGCCTTTTGTGATCTCTTACTAACCATTGATGATCTCAAAGAAACTGCTTTTTCTATGGTAGATGACAAAGCTCGGGTCTGTGATGGCTTCCCCTATGAATTCTACAAAGCTCTTTGGCCTTGTGTTGGTCTTGACCTTCATAGGTTCTATCTAAAAGGTTTTTATTCCCGCTCCTTGGGAAAAATGATTAATCAAGGAAACATCAAGTTTATCCCTAAGGTTGGGGACCCAGAGGACATTTGTAATTTGCAGCCTATCACCTTGCTTAATGTCTCTTAAAAGATCATTACCAAATCTTTGGCCCTTAAGATTCGGCATCTCCTACCATTGATTGTCTGTCCGGAATAGACTGGATTTATTAAAGCTAGGTTTATTCTGGACAATATTATTGTTGTTTGGGAAGGAATGGATTGGGCGAGACACTCTCAACAATGAACAATCTTTCTTAAGATTTACTTCGATAAAGCATATGATCGCATTGAATGGCCTTTTATCTTGATGCTCAAAGCCCTAGGCTTTGGTCCCCAGTTCATCCTTCACCAGTCTGAGGCTTTTGGCCTTTTTAGATCCATTCACTAGGGGTGCCCTCTGGCTCTTGCTTTATATGTTCTTGCAAATAAAGGGTTTGGTTACTTACTTGCTAATGCTATCATTGTTGGGTGTGTTTGTGGTATCTCCCTGCTTGAATCACTTTTCCAACTTGTCAATGGCCACTTTGTAGATGATTCCTTTCTCACTCTCATTAAGGATGAAGATAATGTGGAGTCCGCTCTTCAGTGTCTTAACACTTTTTGCTTGGCTTCTGGTTCGGCCATTCAGTGGCACAAGATGCAATGCTACAGACAGTCCTTTCTTCCTGCTCCACCTTGGATCCTTCAGTATGACTGGAAATCGCTTTAGCATGGCGAAATATTCTTCTTTATGAGCATTCCTTTTTCTTTCCAAGCTTCGCCTTCGGATCTCTGGCAGGAGGTCTTAGCCAGAATTGAGAAAAAGCTTTCCTACTGGATCACCAAGCCTCTCTCTTTGGCTGGTAAATTCCAAGTCAATTCCAAAGTGTTGGCCACCACTCATGTTTATTATTCTTCATGTTCGGCTCCTTCAAAGGCCTCCTACATGAAGTTGGAAAGACTTCTATAGGCCTTTCTTTGGGCCTCTGAGTCTAACCGTCATGGTTTTCACAAGGTTGCTTGGGATTATTGCTATCTCCCCAAGGAATCCGGACGACTCAGCCTTATTTCTACCCAGAACCAAGGGCTAGCCTTATGTGCTAAATGGGTTATCAGAGCCTTATCTGGAGATAAGGCCTAGAAAATTCTTCTCTGACATTGCATTTCTTCATGCTTTCCTTCAAAAAGGCCAGCTTAGAAGGGGATAGGCTTGCAAACCTTGCTCACCATGATAGGCCCTATTCAGATACAGGGTACTTTTGTGGTCAAAAGTATCTAGCATTCTTGGGAAGCTATCAAGGCTTGGTTGCAGTGGGTTGGCGATGGCTTTTGGGACAACTTATCCATGAATCAACAGAACCTTTGGTGGTCCCCTCTTTTTCAGGTGCAAGGGTTACCTTTGGCCAAAATTCAAGGTGTCAGTGCTTTGCTCTTTCACAAGTGTGACATTTGTACCACTAAGGATCTTTTTTCTAGATTGATTATAAGCCTCCGATCTTGGGAGGACCTCTAGGTCGAGTTTCACCTGTCCTGGCTAGATCGATAGACTTATGACCTTCTGGTCTCGGCCCTTCCCTCAAATTTTCTTCATAAGCTCGGTATTTGGTCTAGTAGACCTTGGTGGAAAGACTAGAAGTGGTATCCTTGGACTCCTTTTACCAACTACAAACCCAAAATGGGTTATCTCTGGTTGGTTCCTCACTTGCCTATGACTCATACTCTCAATCAGTGGTGCCACTTGCAATCTTCCTAGACTGCTTGGATATTCAAGTTTAAGGCTATCTGGTCTACCATCATCGAGCTTAATATTCTCACTTTGGTTGGTGTGTTCTCTTTCAAGGTCTACCTTTGGGTTCTAGACTCAAGCATTTGGGAGTGCTTGATCCTCGATGCCCATTTTATGGTCACCTAGAAACTTTTATGCATGTCTTTTGGTTTTGTAGAAGAGCTCAATAGTATTGGAGCTGGATTCGTGACTTTTTTTGGCCTTTTCGCCCTAAGCCATTTTTCTGGCACATGACTCTTCTGGGTGATTCACCTAGAATCCCTTATAAGTTCTCCTAGCTATGGCATTTTTTTAGAATGGAGATCCTTTTCACTCTTTGGAAGGATAGAAATGATGTTATTTTTTCTCACAGCTGCTTGGATATTAATGCTTTTCTTTATGCTAAAGATTGCATTTGTAACAATGTATTAATGTAGATTCAGGTACAAGATGACAAGGCAGCCCACCTTCAGGAGCTCCTTCAACACTAGGGCAATACCCCTTGTGCGATTGCCCGAGTACTGCAAGACTCTTTCTCTACCGATCATACTCTGCCCTGTGGTCACCATTATGGTCGCAGCTCCCCGCAGCCCCTTGGGTGGGAGAGATGTTGTTTGGCGCCGCCGCTCGGCTTCCTCACCATGGCATGGCTCTGACTCGAGGTGGCCCTTCGATGCTCCTATGACCTTTTCTCCTCATGTTGCTGATTATGGGTGGCCCTTTGCCACCACCTCCAAGTTTCCTCACCTAGCTTTGGCGATCTCGCCTCCTAGGTAGGAGGAAGGAGAAATTGCAAGAGATCTTGAAGATGGGTGATCTATGCCAGACCTAACTCCAGGCCCCACTAATGTATGGGGCAAAAAAGATGACCTTGATCCTCCACCCTCAACTGATTTTGCTTTTGTTGCCTGAGGAAGTTTTTTGATGAATAGCTTGTTTTTTTGTTTTTGGCCGTTGGCTGAGTGACTCTCGCGAGGTGATATCATATCCCCCGAACTTTTTTTGTGAATATATACTTTAATATTTCTTATTAATAGAGAAGGCCTATTCATCAAAAAATAATTAATTATGGCTGAGCTTTGTGGGATGGATCCTGATGGGGGTTTTGGATGGCTCTTTGTTCGAAGTTGGGTGTGATTTTGTTTCTTTATCCTTTTGTTGGGTTTCTTCTCCTTTTCTCCTATAGAGATGGAGATACTGGTGGAGCTCGTCTGCACGGAGTCTATCTAGTTTAGGCCTCTTTTTCTTCTTAAGGTTTTGGGAGCCTTTTCAAAGTCCATATGTCTAGTTAAGCATCTAGTGTTAGTTTTTTTATATTTGATTAAGGGAAAAATAGGTTTTGAGGGGACTTGAAACCCCTTACAATAGATTTTGAAGGGACCTGAAACCCAATAGATTTTATTGGGATCTAGAACCTAACAAAGCCGACTACCCAAAGATATTCACAATGAAAACCACAGCCAAAAATCAACATAGATGAGTTAACAACATCCAACTAAAGAAAGGTGAAGCTGCTCAAAAGAATAGACATAAAAAATCTAGCATGCCTACTAGAACCAGGACTGAAAGGATCAGCCCCAAGAAAGAACACCAAGGTAAAACAAAGGCACCTTTAGCCTATAACTACAACCATGGGTGAATCCAAACACCCATAACCTCTAACAAAGACTCTAGATAACAACATTTGATCTTACAAGACCAATCTAGATACAAAGGATTTTGAAAGGCTCCCCAAACCTTGAATCTGGGTTTTGAACTAGCACCCAAAACCCGCAAAGGGTTATCCCTAGATCCCCAAACCTCTAGCAATGAAACTAGGTCACCAACAACATAACCTATCCTTAACCAAAAATAAGAACAAAAACTAGCTATCCTGGGCCCTTGAAAATTACCAGCATCTAGCAAAGCAAACACTCCTAAAAACTGAAATAGAAAGGCCAATCAAACATACAACAAGAAGACCCCTGGCCATAGAACCAACTTGGAATTTGAGATGAGAAATTCCTAGACACTTTTGAGAAGACACCTTTGAGGGGATAAACCAACACCCACAACTAGCAGCACGAGCAACACCTGTAGTCGGAAAGACCCATCACTCCATCTCCCCACCTCAATAGGATGATGAAAAAGGTAGATACACAACATACAATGCACTCTGGCAGCTAGTAAAAGCCATCACTCTCCCCTCCTCCACATTTACACCTCAATAGAAACTAGGGTCACCTCTAACAAACACAGATGGAAGAGGAATAAAGGCCCAAAAAATCCTCCCAAAGGGCCACTCAAAAGATGACCCTCCACCTCAATAGGAGAGTAGTCCTGCACTACAAAATAGAAAGTGGACCTCTTAATAATCATGCAAACAATAAGGCACCCCCATCCCTCAAGACAATCACCAATAGATCCAGAAACCATGAATAAAGAAACCCCCCTAAAAGAGAACCTCAACAAAAAAAGAACAATCAGCTGCAACTGAAGATAGGCAACTGAAGCAAGGCAAACAAAGAGATTCTCTCTAATGAAGATCCAAAGAACAAGGGGGGAGGAATGGGGTTGGTTGGAAGAGAAGAACTTCCACAACCAAACAAACCTAAGCCCAAAAGAACCCTCCAAAGCTCCGGATGAAATGAGGAACCTCTGGGATCACACATGACCTCTCCACTCCAAGGCAAAGACAACTGATGTAGAAGAGAACAAACTGTCCTCAGTAGAAGACCCAACATACCACACCAATAAAAACCTTTGACCGCAACACGTAGCCAACAGAGGCAAGGAAGAGGAACCCAAAATAGGAAAGGGTCTCGAGCCACAATAACCACATTATGGCCACCCTCTCCTGAAACAACATGATCTACAGGGAGATCTCATCCCACAACACCAATGCCTCCACCCTGCTCCATCTATGACCAAAGACCTGTGAGACCTCATCCTCCACTACAAGATGAGACCTAAGGGAGAAGGTCGAAACAAGAGTCGAAGCCCCAAAAAACCCACATGAATCTTCGATGAAAACCATGGAGTGCAAAAAACCTCTTGAGTCTAGCAGACACCGAAAAATAAAAATGAGTCTATGCCACACCATTAAATAAAATGCCAGCCTGCCAAGTAGACACGGAGAAGCATGAGCCAAGCAAGACAAAACCCCATCTAGGTTGTCAGCATCTCCATTGGAAGCTTTTGTGTTTGAATATTTCCCTCCTTTCCCGCTCACACCATCTTTCCCACTCATGTTATTCTTTTACATAATCTATGATAGTTGGAGACCATATTAATATAATTTTGACCTAGTTTTTTATTACTAGACTCTATTTTGTGGTTTTAAGCTTGGCTCTTTCTCCTAATGGTCTCCAACTTCTTAGCTCCTATTGAGGTGGTTCCCTGCCCTATAGAGGTGGAGAGGTGTTGTGCTAGAAGGTGAACTTGGATTAGATGTTGTGTGGTGGCGAGATTCTTCTTGCTTGTTATGGAAGCCATTATAAAACCCATCTCAAATGTTATGGATGCCTTTCAAAATGCTCCTTTTTTCTGAATTTTTCTCTTTGCTTATCATTTTGGTGATTGTTTTGGGTTTTGGGAACATTGTAAAACCCACAAGAAGGCTGGATGCTAGTTGTTTTCAAGGGCCAAGTTTGGTCAGTTTTTATTTTTGGTTAAGGACAGGTTTTTCTTTTAGTGGTTTGAGATCTATGTTATAGGTTAAGGGAGCATGGGAAAACCCTTCTCTGCTAGTTTTGGGTGCCAATTTAAAACCTAGGTTGAAGGTTAGGGGAGTCTTTCATTACCCTATGCATCCATATTGTGAATGTATGATTATCTATTATAATCTGGTGTTTCAAAGGCTATGGATGCTTGGAATCAACCATGGTGTCTATTGAAGGTTAAGAGAGCCTTATTAAAATCATTGTGCATGTGATAGGCGCTAGCTTTCTCTGTATAGATGAGCTTGAGCTGCTAGTTTTTTTTATGATTATTCTTCTAAGTAGCGTGGTGTTAGTTAGATGAGAGGGGGGGTGAATCCGATAAACTCACAATACAATAATCTTATCAGATTCAACCTCGGTAGCACTTACTTGATATGCAACTATGATTGTAAATTATTCAAACTCATAAACAGATAAACTTGAAACATTAAAACACATTTAACACTAGATTTAACGTGGAAACCCAAATAGGGAAAAACCACTGTGGGATTTCGGACCCACAAGAAAATATACTCTTCTAGAGTATGCTCGGTTAAAAGCAAATCCTGTTAAAGATTGCAAACACATTGCTAGATGTGACTCGGTTAAGGGATTTCCCTCAGATCTTTTAGAATCTTGCACTTTGTTAGAAGTGACCTTGTCAAAGGATTTCAAACACTCATTCAGAATGTTACCTTCCTAGAGGATTTACAAATAAGACTGTTAGGTCCACTCGGTTAAGAGATTTCTTGTCACTTACAAAAATAAATAACAGTAATGAAATATATCTGCAACTTCACATCTGAAATGCTAAAGCAAATTCTATGTGGTCAAGATAATCTTGCCATAAGACTTATCTTTCTCCTTGCTGGGCTTCTCACTTTGTTCTTCATACAGATTTTCAATCTTCTGTACTCAGTTATCACCTCTGTAGCATCACTGTGCTTCCATTTGCCTGCATACTTTGTTCTTTAGCTTTTCCTTATTTATAAGCAATTCCTAACCGCTTAATCTCCTTAATCTCATTTCCCATGATTAATCTTAGCCATCAGTTCTTCAAACTTGACTAGGTTCATTGTATCCTTTGAATTGAAAAATGCTTTCTCTTGCCTTGAAACTTGTATTCCTTCCTTGGTACTTGTGCTGTGTTATAACTGTTGAATCTGTGTTGTAGATCTAACTCTTGAATTTTCATTGTCATAGATCCTTAACAAACTTCATGCATGACATTCCAATCTTCTATAAATCTCCAGCTCATTGGCATCCTTCATTTAATAATGTATTCACTCATTTAATGCATTTTGTTACTACTCGGTTGATACTCGATTAATAATGAACTTTACTCGGTAGATATTCTCATCTCGGTTGCTTCTACTCTGTGATTGATAAACTTGGTGTTTACCAACTACCTCCTTGCTCAATAAAATAGAATAATATCAAACCTTTACATGAAATCTTTTCTCCTTCTTGTTCAGTCTTCGAATACACATATATAGGATATCAAAACAACTAAAACATCATAATCTCATCACTCTCTAACTCGGTAATAGTTGTCCATTGAGTAACTTATTACTCCCCTTTATTTTCACATTCTTTTTGTGTCACTTACCGACATCTTTAAACTCATCAAAACATACTCTTTAAGATATGGCAACATCATACTGAATCAAAGAATCAATTGCTTGACATCAATGATAGAATAATAATATTAAGACATTAATCATCCTTTATCAATAATTTCCAACAAACTTCTCAATATCCTCATACCAACAAACTTACTGTAGTGCCAACAATCTCCCAACTTATTGTAATGCCAACAATCTCCCCCTTTGGCATTGATGGCAATACCAACTTGATTTATTCCAATTGAGTCGATTTGTTGTTAATCTTTTCCTGTTATCCTTGAGCTGTAAACTTTGACTTGTTAATCTCCTCCTATCATTAGTCTTCTCCCCCTTTGACAACAATGCCAAAAGTAAGACTGATTCATGATTACTTCTCCTGTGAAGTAATTTTCATGCAGTTAAAACATATACAAATGTATCTCAGTCAGAGCATTTTGTCTTCATTCTCTATTTTGTGCACAACTTTAGACAACATCCTAAAGTGTGTAAATCAACATCAACTCACAAATAGTATTCAGTAGAGTCATACAACTGATGCTTTCACCGAACTCTGTCAGTGAGTACTAGATAAGGGTAGGACCCCTAACTTACTTCTGAGATACTCAAAAGTGTCCCGTGGAAGTGGCTTTGTGAAGATGTCTACTATTTGTTTCTTTGTGCTAACATATTCCAAAACAACATTCTTTTCTTGAACTTCTTCTCTAAGATAATGATACTTTATAGAGATATGCTTTCTCTTAGTGTGCATTACCGGATTATTTGAAATGTTAATAGCACTCATATTATCACAAAATATAGTTACTGGATCGGTAACTGTCTCATCATACCTTCCAACAGTTGTTTGATCCATGCTATATTGGTATAGTTCAATACTGCAGCGACATATTCAACTTCAACTGTTGACTGTGAAATGCATCCTTGTTTCTTGCTAAGACAACTTACTAGTCTTTCTCCCAAAAAGAAAGCTCCACCGCTTGTTCTTTTTCTATCATCAAAATTTCCTGCTCAATCAGCATCAGTATAGACTTTTAAGTCAAAATCATTCTTCTTTTCATATAGTAAACCATAATCTTCAGTGCCTCTCAAGTATCTGAAAATTCTCTTGATTGCTATCATATGGGTTTCTTTGGGATCTACAAAAAAGCTTGTAGCTATACCTACTGCATGTGCTATATTAGGCCTGCTATGAGCTGCAGATTGCAACTTTCCAATCATAGATCGGTAAAGTATCTCATCAACAGATGTAGATTCATCATTCTTTGATAGTTTACAATTAGTAGTCATAGGAGTACTCACAGGTTTAGAATCCTCCATTCCAAATTTCTTCAAGATTTCCTTTATATACTTGGATTGAGTAATGAAAATCCCATTTTTCATTTGTAGTATTTGTAATCCTATAAAGTACATTATTTCACCGATTAATGACATCTCAAATTCTTTGCACATTTCATTTCCAAAGTTCTTACATAATGAATAATTTCCACAAAAAATAATATCATCAACAAATATGGCTAACATCAGTATTCTATTATCCTCATCATTCTTCATATACATGTTGTTTTCACTAGTCCTCATAAATCCAATCTTGATTAAGTAAGAGTGCAATCTTTCATTCCATGCTCCAGGTGCTTTCTTTAGACCATATAAAGCTTTGTTCAACTTACATACCTGATCTTTATTCTTCTCTTCAATAAATCCTTCAGGTTGTTCAATATAGACTTCTTCTTCTAGTATACCATTCAAAAATGTAGACTTAACATCTATTTGATATACCTTGAAATTTTGGTAAGCAGCATATGCCAACAATGTTCTTACTCCTTCAAGTCTTACTGCAGGTGCAAAAGTCTCCCCATAGTCTATTCCTTCTTCTTGAGCATAACCTTTGCAAACTAGCCTTGCTTTATTCCGAATGACCTCAGCTTTTTCATTTAGCTTGTTTCTGAAAATCTACTTTGTACCGATCACATTTTTCTCTTTTGGTCTTGGGACCAGTGTCCATGTTTCATTTTTCTTGATTTGATCAATTTCTTCTATCATAGAATTTACCCAATCTTCATTGTTTAATGCCTCTTTTACTATCCTTGATTCAAATTCGGATATCAGACATGTGTTGTGTCCTAGTTTGTTCCTTGTCATCACTGGATCATCCTTATCTCCTATAATCTGACTTGATGCATGATTTCTTCTGACATATTTTGCTAATATAGGCTCGATAGGCTCTGTATGATCTTCTTCATCACTCGGTAACTGAGTAATTTGTTCATTGGCTTGCTCGGTAAGACTTCTCGGTTGAACATATACAAACTCTTCATAATCTTCTGGTTCTTTGGAATTTCCTTCATCATTCCATTTTGCAAATTCATCAATTTTCACATTTGCACTTTCTACAATTTTCTTAGATGATTTGATCAGACATTTAAATGCTTTACTCCTAGAGGAATAACTAAGAAATGTTCCTTCCTCGCTTTTCTGATCAAATTTTCCATTTCTGTCATCTTTGTGAATATAACATCTACTACCAAATATTTTAAAATAAATTAGATTTGGTTTCTTGTCATACCATATTTTATAAGGTGTCTTCATAGTTCCTTTCTTCAGTTGTACTCGGTTTAGGGGGTAAACTACAGTTCTTATTGCTTCTCCCCAAAATGTTTGAGGTACTCTCTTTTCTAACATCAAAGTTCTGTCACAATCTACAATTGATCTGATCCTTCTTTCAGCTATTCCATTTTGCTATGGTGTCTTAGGTGCAAACACTTGTCTCTATATACCATGATCATTGTAGAATAAGTTAAATTCATCAGAAATGAATTCTCCTCCTCTATCAGATCTAAGACATTTCAACTATCTTCCTGTTTCTTTTTCAACTCTTGCCTTATACCTTTTGAACATTTGAAAAGCTTCTGATTTCTCCGTTAGAAACTTAACTGACATCATCCTTGAGTAATCATCCACAAATAATATGAAGTATTTGTCACCATAATAACTTTGAACTTTCATAGGACCACAAAGATCAGTATGCTCAAGATCTAAAATTCCTTTAGAAGTGTAGGACTTACTTGTAAAGCTTGATTTTCTCATCTTACCCATCAGGCATCGTCAACATATTGCATTCTCAGGTTTTTCCAAGCTCGGTAGACCTCTTCCATGGTGCTTCTTGCTTATTTTGATCAAGTTATCAAAATTTACATGACAAAACCTTTTATGCCATAACCAGGTATCTTCTATTTTTGCATACAGACAATTGTTCCGAGTTGAGTCAAGGTGAAATGTATTACCTCTTGTTTGAGTCCCGGTAGTAGTCAACTTTCCATGTTTCTCATGAACTTTGACAATTCCTTTTTGAAATTCTATTTGGTATCTTGTATTGTTTAGCTGTGCTACACTTAATAAATTGTATTTCAGACCTTCAACCCAAAATACATCATCACATTTTGCATTGTCAAGAAGTGTGATAGATCCTTTACCTTTCACAGGACATGGTGCATCATTACCAAATCTTACATAACCTCCATCATAATCTTCTAATTTAACAAACTTGTGTTTATCACTTGTCATGTGATGTGAGCATCCACTAGCTATGATACAAGAATTATTTTTATTTATGTGTGATATTAAGGCTTTTTCTTCATACATTTCTTCATCTGATCCATCTTTGATAGCCACATATACAACTTCCTCTGTCTCAGTCCCATCAGATTTATCATCATTGGATTCCTCATTAGCTACTAGGCATATCTTTCTATCTCTCCTTCTGAAGTCTCGGTGTCCTCTATAATAGTTGTCTTTCTATCTGTCATCTCGGTATTCTCTTTTTTCATTAGATTCTTTGTCAGGACAGTTAGAAGCCATATGTCCAATTTTATCACAATTAAAACATTTTAAAGGTAACTTCCCTTTATACTTACCTTTGCCTCTCAGTAACCTTCTGGCCAATAGTGCTTCAAACTCTTCTTGCTTTCTGATTTCCTCATATAGCTTGTGTACATCTTCCATGTTTTTGTGAAATCTCTCACTTGCTCCATTGTGATTTCCTTCAGCATACTTATACATTCTCTCATTCTAATCATCAGATTCACCAAGATTGAAAAAACTGAATGCAGATTCAGCTTTGTTTATCGAAGACCCAATATTATCAAAATTACTTAACTTAAAGGCATGTAGCTTACCGATAGTAGCATCCAAAGAGACTGACATGTTTGGTACAGATCTTAATTCATTAATTGCAGAGACTCTAATGGCATAAGTAGGTAGAAGTGTTCTTAGCAACTTACTTGTTACATCCTTTTCTTCAATAGTTCCTCTTGCTCCTTTGATTTGATTGACAGTTTCCTTTAACCTTGTACTGTATTGGGTTATGTTCTCACCTTTATTCATTCTCATGGATTCAAGTTGTCCTCTCAGATTGTCTACTCTTTCTCTTTGAACATGTTCATCTCCACCATACACAGATATAAGCTTATTCCACATAGCTTTGGCATCATTAAAACCTTGTAGATCATTAAACTTTGAGTCGGTCAATGCTGATGTTATCTCAATCATTTCTTGAATATCTTCTCTCTTTTCCTTTATTGCTTCCATTGTCATAGGGTTGGTGCTAGGTGCAATGTAATCATTCTCCACATAATATGTTGCATATTCTCCAATTCCTGATAAGTGCAACTTCATCCTTTTCTGCCATGTGGAGAAACTTGACTTATTGAACTTTGGTGCATCCCTTTTATACATCTATGGATCTTGCCTCAAGTTCCTTTAAACTTTTCTTTCGGAGTCCAAGCTCATATACCAATTGTTAACTAGATGAGAGGGGGGGGGGTGAATCAGATAAACTCACAATACAATAATCTAATCAGATTCAACCTTGGTAGCACTTACTTGATATGCAACTATGACTGTAAATCATTCAAACTCATAAAAAGATAAACTTGAAACATTAAAACACATTTAACACCAAATTTAACGTGGAAACCCAAATAGGGAAAAACCACTGTGGGATTTCAGACCCACAAGAAAATATATTCTTCTAGAGTATGCTCAGTTAAAAGCAAATCCTATTAAAGATTACAAACACATTGCTAGATGTGACCCGGTTAAGGGATTTCCCTCAGATCTTTTAGAATCTTGCACTTTGTTAGAAGTGACATTGTCAAAGGATTTCAAACACTCATTCAGAATGTTACCTCCCTAGAGGATTTATAAATAAGACTGTTAGGTCCACTCGGTTAAGAGATTTCCTGTCACTTACAAAAATAAATAACAGTAATGAAATATATCTGCAACTTCACATCTGAAATGCTAAAGAAGATTCTATGTGCTCAAGACAATCTTGTCATAAGACTTATCTTTCTCCTTGTTGGGCTTCTCACTCTGTTCTTCAAATAGATTTCCAATCTTCTGTACTCGATTATCACCTCTATAGCATCACTGTGCTTCCATTTGCCTGCATACTTTGTTCTTCAACTTTTCTTCAACTTTTCCTTATTTATATGCAATTCCTAACCGCTTAATCTCCTTAATCACATTTCCCATGATTAATCTTAGCCATCAGTTCTTCAAACTTGACTAGGTTCATTGTATCCTTCGAACTGAAAAATGTTTTATCTTGCCTTGAAACTTGTATTCCTTCCTTGGTACTTGTTCTCTGTTATAACCGTTCAATCTGTGTTGTAGATCTAACTCTTGAATTTTCATTGTCGTAGATCCTTAACAAACTTCATGCACGACATACCAATCTTCTATAAATCTCCAGGTCATTGGCATCCTTCATTTAATAATGTATTCACTCATTTAATGCATTATGTTACTGCTCGATCGATACTTGGTTAATACTAAACTTTACTCGCTAGATATTTTCATCTTAGTTGCTTCTGCTCGGTGACTAATAAACTTGGTGTTTATCGATTAGCTCCTTGCTTGGTAAAATAAGATAATATCAAACCTTTACATGAAATCTTTTCTCCTTCTTGTTCAGTCTTCGAATACACATATATAGGATATCAAAATAATCAAAACATCATAATCTCATCACTGTCTAACTCTGTAATAGTTGCCATTGAATAACTTATTACTGCCCTTTATTTTCACATTCTTTATGTGTCAATTACCGACATCTTTAAACTCATCGAAACATACTCTTTAAGATATGGCTACATCATACTGAATCAGAGAATCAATTGCTTGACATCAATGACAAAATAATAATATTAAGACAGTAATCATCCTTTATCAATAATCTCCAACAACCTTGTCAATATCCTCATACCAACAAACTTACTGTAATGCCAACACGTGGTATTGTGGGTTCTAGATCCTAGTAAAATATGAGGGTTTTGGGTTCCTTCAAAACCTATTGTTAGGCGTTTCGGGTCCCCTCAAAACCTATTTTGTTCTTAATCAAAAAAATTATTGGAAATATATAATACACCAGACCTCCTTAGTCTGTAATCGACCTAGAGGGGCATTGTAGTGTGTTTGTGTGTGTGTGTGTGTATACATACATATTTATACTTATATACTCATATGTATGTATGTATGTATGTATGTATGTGTGTATGCAAATACATATATATAGATATATATGTATATGTATATGTATGTGTATATGTGTATGTGTATGTATGTGTATATGTATGTGTATGTGTATGGGTGTGTGTATATGTATGTGTATATGTGTGTATGCATATATATGTATATGTATATGTATATGTATATGAATGTATATATCTATATATATGTATGTATGCATATACATACATATATATATGCATATATATACATGTACATGTATATGTATATGTATCTGCGTATGTATAGGTATAGGCACATATATACATATAGATATATGTGTATATATATGCATAGTCAACTAAGTACATTATGAACTAGAGGCATATTTATGGTTGAAAGTGATGAAACAAATAAAAGATTAGGTGCATATATAACCAAAATCGATAGTGATGACTCAATCAATTTTTATTAGAGCATAATCTCAACCTCTATCTGTGTGATGTTGAGCTAGTATATTATACAAGACATTATCCCTAGTGGGCTCTTCATGAATTAAGCAATTTCAATTGTAGGGAAAGAGCCACTTGACTTGTATCGTTCAATTTTAATTAATAATAAGGGTTGATAAAATAAGTAATATATTTAAATTTAAATCCCACACATAAACTAAGTTCCTTCCAAATCCATTATAAGCAAACTTACATATTATATAAGAAAAGACGTAAATATTGATTATATCCTCAAAATGTATTGTTTCAATCTTCTAATATGTTACACTAACCATCTATTGTGCCCTATAAAAGTTTTAGCTATCATCATTATAATGTCAAAAGGGTATTGATGGAGGATGTTTGTTAAAGCATCAAATATCACTCTTAGTAATATATGGAAACATGTAGAGGGACTTGCAAAAGGAACATCCTTCACAAGACCCATATATTTCATCATACGAAATAGACTTGATCTACTCTACAACAATTAATAAGAGCAACATTTGAAATAAATTTCTAGTGTTTGTGTTTGTAGCATTGACAAATAAACGTCTAGGAATGATTATTAAATTAATCGATATAGTAAATAATTCATCCATGTCTTCACACTATTTCATACAAATATACATTGGTATACATCATCAAACACAATTTAGCATAGCTTTTTTCTTGGCCCTATCTCTAGTGCTAAATGACAAAAATAAAGTTATTGTCAATATGGTTTTCTAAAACAAACATATTTGATTATTTAATTAATATAAATTATTTTATTTTATCATATCATAATATGCAACTACTAGTATGTGCACTAGTGTTAAGTGGAGCATTGATAGAAATAGCTAGTGTTTGTGTAAACTTTTATAACCTTCATTGATCCTTTTTGATCAAATAGTAGGTAGCCTATTTTTGCACCTATCAATTTTGTTATAAATAAGTTTATTCTTCTTTATGTAATAAACACATATATTTATATGAATCAAAATAATTATATATATTTTTTAATATTATTTAGAAAAGCATTATACTAAATTTCTAGATTAATTGTAAAAACAGAATATACAAATATATCGAACAATAAAATATATATTTAGAAAAAAAAAATCCTTATTAACCCATGTCTCATTAGCTAACTCTTAATGTTGTTAGTTATCCATAGGACATTACTTGAACAATAAAAAAATATTAGGGGCTATGACATCTGTTAAAATAATGAGTATCATAATATGTTATGATTAGGCATACAACATGTTCTTTTTATTAAAGATATTTGTATTTAAATATAATAAAACATAAAAAGTTAAAAATTACAAATTTGAGGTGTTGAACTTTTGCATAATAATGGAATATTTAAGAATGAAAAGTTTTAAAATCAAGCAATTATTTTAATCAAAATCAACTCATTAAACAATACAACATAATCAAAACATAACATGACCCATTCATGCAGATGTAGATATTATTTTACCTCTTGAAACCATTATATTTTATTGAAGTTTCTTTCATGTCATATTTAAGTAAATAGTTAAAATTTGAATAGTTTTGATATCACCAAAAATAACCCACCAAATAATACAAATTAATATTAATATACATGATAATGGAGGATTCCCTTACTTCTTGCACCATAACATTGTATTGTTGCATTTTTCAATACAAATTAATATTAATATACATGATAATGGAGGATTCCCTTATTTCTTGCACCATAACATTGTATTGTTGCATTTTTCAATGCTATGTCATAGTGGAGCATATGTTAATAATACTATATAGCCAAAACCAACCCAGTAAATATAAATATTATCCTAGTTTAATTTACATATTTTAGGATTTAATAAATACTAAATTTATTTCTAATTTAGTGGAGCCAATTTCAAAGGCATTAATGACTATGACAATTAAGACATATTTTATGACAAGTTGTTATGGTGAGTGTTATGGTTTGTTTTTAGTCAAGAATCCAAAGACAATTATGAAAATTATTTATGAGATAGATAAGAAAATGTGTAAAGATGTATTAAACAAAAATATACATTAGAGGAGGAGATAAAACGCACACCTCTCTCTCTCCCCCTCTCTCTCTATGTGTGTGTGTGCCTATGCATGCATATATGTGTATGTGAGATAAAAATAATATGAAAATCTAGAAAAATATTTATTAACAGAAAAAAATAACTAGAAAATAAGAAAAAAACTTATAAGAATCTAAATATATAAAATCTAAGAAAAAAGTTACCAAAATTAAGAATAGTCACACATACATAATATATACACAAGCACACAATTTAAAAATATAAACAAAAAATTATAAATGAGAAATAATATGAGAATAAACAAATAATCAAATGTAGAAAACTTTCTTGGCTAAAATTGTGATATATTTAATTATTTTTAAAGTTTTGATGAATATCTTGATGTGCCCACAATGTCCAAGTGAAATCCGACAGGACGTGCTCTATTAACCTACACCTGTCTATATGCTATTCCGTTAAAAATGTTTGTGTTTTAACCTAGCATAATTTCAATTTCACAACTAGTAGTCCCGTCCATAGGGCTCTCTCCCTTGGCTATGTACTATACAATCTTTAAAGCTTTGATAGAATATCTTAGACGTGCCCGCAGTGTTCAAGTGATATCCGACAGGGCGTTCTTTCTTAAAAGAATCGTCAAAGGACCATCTATCTATATGCCATTCCACGTTAAAATGTTTGGCTTTTGACCTACACTGTGTTTTATTATTGATAGGACCATAATTTCAGAGTTTCCTTATTTATGGATTAGTGTGTTTTATTACATTCACTTTCTCTGTACTCTCACCTACACCGACAAACAGATTGCTCTTCTGGGAGGAATATACATGTTCGACTCGGGGATATCCATGTCGTGTCTCCATGTAAGCGGCCTTGCAGCGCTCATACGCGGCGTTCATCCTTCCTGGAGCCCCGCCGCCATCAAATCGGCTCTCATGACGTCTGCTTACATCCGCTACAATAAAAATAAGCCCATCAAAGATGCCTCCACCGTGAAAGCAGCAGACCCATTCGCATTGGGCGCAGGTCATGTAAATCCAGCGGCTGCTATGGATCCGGGGCTCATCTACGATCTGGCACCTAGTGATTACATTCACTTTCTCTGTACTCTCAACTACACCGACAAACAGATTGATCAAGCAATTTGGAAGACGTAGCTGATCTTAATTATCCATCTTTCACTCTTTTTCATCTTTATGATGAATCACAGAGTGTTATTTGAAATGTTGATGATAAAAATACATACATAATCAAAGCAAACAAAAAATTAATAGAATACAATATGGATTGCGGAAATCTCATAGCATTAATAGTTTACCCTACTTTTTTTAGTTCTATTTCCATTTACAAATGAAAGTTATAATCAATGATATATTTTAGAACACATGTATAGTGATTTAATGCAATTTTATTTTTTTATTTGATCATATCACAATATGCAAGTGCTATTAGAGACACCTTTGTTAGGCGGATCATTAACAAGGGTAGCTAGTTTGATAATAAACTTATATAACATCTATCAATCCATTTTTTTATGTACAATGAAAGTAGCTTTCCTTTGAAGCCATTCATTTTATTAAAAATAGATTTTTATCTTCATAATGTAATAATATAGAATATTTGTGTACATAGATAAACATAATTATATACTTTTTAGAACATTATTTAAAGAAGAAGTATATTAAATTCCAAAATGAATTATTGGTATAATAATGTAAAGATTTAATAAACAAAAAAATAATTTGCAAATTAAAAAACACCTACTTCTCCAAGATAGAATGTTACTTTGGAAATCCAAGTGTGACCTAAAATCACTCACATGATTATAACACTTTGTATTGAAAATATCTAACGAAAACTCCTATATCATTTAAAGATTTTTTTTTTTATAAAATTATTCAACAATACCTCCTATGCAACACATGTACAACTCATTGGAGACTCTCCGTATACCCTCGGTGTTCACTATGTACTACTTGAACAATAATTAAGATTAAGAGAAATGTCACATTCTAAAATGTAAGTATCATATATGCTATTATTAGGTATACAACATTCTATTTTTATTAAAGATATTTTTCTTCAAATATAGTAAAAAGAATAAGTAAGAAATAACACAATTAGGAAATGACATTTAATTTAGGAGTTCAATTTTTTATATATTAGTAGACTACATATTACAAATGAAAAGTACTAGGATAGAAAATAATAATATATTATCAAAACCAACTCATTAAAGAAAGAAATTTAACATAACCAATTAATGAGAATGAATGAATTTTTTAATTCCTTGGTCTAATTATAATTTATTTACACAATTTACAATGACATGAGAAATTGGAGTAAATAGTAAAAATGATAAATTTACTAAATGAAATAATTGATCTCATGTTACGTTTTATTGACATATTTATCAATGATATTTAAAAGTAGACTATGTATTTAGAATACAATTTTTTAAAACTAAATAATAATACATAATCGAAATAACCTACCAAATAGTAAAAAATGGTAGGCTTGTCTTAGTAGTGGCACTCTCAATGGGCACTCAGACAAACTATTATGCTAAGGAAAATGTTGCCTACATTGGGCTTAAATTGGCTATTCAAGGAGGGTTTAAAAAGGTCTGGCTAGAAAGTGATTCTCTGAACATAATCAACTATTTGATTAAAAAGACAACCCCTATCTAGACGATTAATCATATAATGTAGGAATTCTTTGAAATGATTGTCAAACTTGAAGAAATTCAAATTTCACGCGTTTTTAGGGAGGGCAATAGGGCTGCAGGCCACATGGCAAACCTTCGTGTTGCTAGGGATGATGAAAAATGGTGGTGGGAAGGGGATTCCTTTCCATTTCATTTATGTGGACTGGAGTGGAAGGATTCTTAAAATATCTCTCTGCTAGAGCATTAATTATGATAGTTTTTCACATGCGTAAAGCCATTCCTAGAAAAAAATGGAGATGACCTTACAAACTATTCCTATGGGCCTGGTTTTAGTGTAAATGCCAAAATTTGCAGAGGTAAAAATTACATGGGTGGTGAGAAAAATATAATGGAACTGTCGTCATGTGAACTATGAAAGACAAATAAAGAGCTATGAATGGAAGTTGTGGATGGTGGTCTGGAACCTTATGTAAGAAGACTCCATAGCCAAAACCACAAGGTCATGAAAATATTTGTTAAAAAATGGAATAATGGGGTGCTAAGTGTGTATGGTGTTGAATTCAGGATAGACAAACCCTTCATAGCAAATATTATAGGGCTGATTATGGAGGGAAAAAAATTCTATAGAGAAAGGAAAAACATGGAAGAAGCCCTATCAAATTTTTATGACAAAAAGAGTGAGAGAAGCAGATTCAGGAAGAACCCAGATGGAGGCTACAACTGAAAGGATCTTCTAAAGCTCTGGGTAGATATGGCAGAGTTCGTTATGAGGTACATAACCCTTGATGGTCGTTTGCTAGTATTTTCACTTATCATTTTACTATTCTGAATCACTTTAGGCATGATAAAAAAATCTCGATGTTGTTTTATTTACTTTTATCTTTTGAGCATTCTATTCACAAGAATTTTGAGAATGAAGAAAATCTAGTTTTGCATGAGGGGTTAATACTCTTAATTATGGAGTATGCTAATAAAACCCTCCCCTGTCTTGAGAAATCTCAAAACCCTAGCCAGCCAGGATGTGTACAATGTTTCAGATACAGATTTTGGTGAGGAGGGTGGGATGGCCATGGACTGGAATGATATCCAAGTGTAAGTTGACTTTGAATACAAACCCTTAGAGGATGAGGCCCCCCCACAAAATCCCATGCCTAGCATTACTAGTAGCAGGAAAACCAAAAACCCACCTAGATGGGTAGGGAAAAAGTTGAAAACCCTTGTTTCTCAACCCCAAAATTTGGGCCCACAAAATCTAAAAAAGAAGAGAATGGGGAAGAGGGCAGAGACTCGAGATAGAAGGGATGGTGAGATTAAACTTGACATTCATCTTTCTGTGGACCCCAACGAGATTTAAAGTGATGAGATGGATGTTGACATGCTATTAGGTAATTCATTTTCTAACCAGGAAAAATATTTTCGTTGGGTTTTTGGCAAAATTAATCTTTTGAAACAAGGTATGAAAGACATTATAGAATCTTTCATTGAGAATACAGTAGTGAATAAAACTGATAAACTCTTGAAGGTGACTTGAAACATTATGGAAGATATCAAGGTAATGAAAATAGAACATGAGATTGGGCTTGATAGGCTAGAGAATGAGATATAGGATTTAAAGGGAAAACTCAAAGGTTTGGTGGATATTAGTAAAGAGGAAACGGTTAACAATGTGGAAGGAGTCAAAAGAGTTAACGAGAAAATTGCCACTCAGAAAGCTCAACTAGTCAAATCTAATCTATCCTCAGATGTCAATGTGGACAAGAAGAATTAGGATATGCAAACCTCTATGAGACCCTCCACTAGGACCAAGAGCAAAAATAAGAAAGAGGTAGTTTGAGATTTATAATGGAAGAGATCCTAGAGAGAAAATGACAAGATTATCCAGAAGAATGTTGAGTTCATGAAAGCTCCCAGTTAGCTATTTTTGGCTTGTTTTTTATTTGTTGAGCTTTGTGGAGCCCTTCCCCTATTTCTATTGTTGTTTAACTGTTGTGTAGACTTTGGTTTAACTCTGGTTATGTTTTGACGGATTTGAATTTCAGGTCCCTATAAACCCCATTTATCTTAATCAAAAACCTACCAAATAGTAGAAATATATGTGAGAGAGATGTATTTCTGCTAATCTTTGATCCATTACATGCTATCAACACATTTTATTGAACCATTGCATACTTGAATAATTATACATGCAATTTCTATTTCATATGCTTAGTGATTCATGCTATTTAAAATTTTTCCTAATTACTATTTCATTCTCCCATAAATGTTTCCATGAAGGGTAAGAGAATGGTTCCATGAAGGATAATCTTTGATAATTCTATAAAAATACTTATTTTACAAGGTTTAATCTTAACAATAAGACATCTTCACATCACCTTATATAATTAAACTTCTCAATTTCAAGCCTATTTTCAACCTCCCAAATCATAACCCAATTTCTAATACTCCTTTCTTCATCCATGATACTAATTCATGTTTGTGTTGGAACATTGCAACCAAACTTATTAATACCAAATATGGAAAACAAATCATGGATCCTTCCCTTTGTTGAGATGCATAGTACATATGTCACTTTAATTATTCTCCACGAGCAATTGATGTCCCTTATGAACTTTATTGCATATATTCCTAACATTAATCATTTACCATGAACATCAATGTCATGTCTGAACGTAAGTGGCCTTGTAGTGCTCATATGAGGCGTCTCCCATGATGTCTTCTTACATACATGACAATCAGAATTATTTCATCAAAGACGCGAGCCCATTTGCATTGGGTGTAGCTCATGTAACTTTATTAGCCCCGACCTGTATGGGGGAGAAATGCCTTCATCGGACAAATTACTATTAATGTTCTTTTTGAATAGTATTAATGAGATAAATTTAAGTGCAATTCCAATGTTTAAGATATTTTTAATATTTTATATAATTTTTAATTTTTTTCTTTCTTTAGTTAATCAGAGTTCTTTTTTTAAAATAAAGCCAATCACATAGCAGTACAGGCAAGAAAAGAGCAGTTTCTAAAGCTTGTTCATATTTTGTTTTTCATCTTAAAATGGTATATATATATATATATACATATATATATATATGTATATATATATATATACATATACATATATATATATATATATATACATATACATATATATATATATATATATATATATATATATATATACATATACATATATATATATATACATATATATATATATATGTACATATATATATATATGTACATATATATATACATATATATATACACATATATATATATATATATATATGTATATATATATATATATTCTTTCTTTAGTTAGTCAAAGTTCTTTTTTTAAAATAAAGCCAATCACATAGCAGTACAGACAAGAAAAGAGCAATTTCTAAAGCTTGTTCATGTGTGTGTGTGTGTTTGTATGTATGTGTATATGTATGTGTATATGTATATATATTTGCATTTGCATATATATATCTATATATGTATGTATGAATGTGTGTATACAAATGTACATGTATATGTACATATACATACATCCTTTCCTTTTTACTCATTTTCTTATCTTTCTCTATATCTCTATCTCTCACTTCCTATCTCTCACTCCTTTCCTTTCTATTATTTTTCTCACCTCTCTCTACCTCTACCTTCCTCCCTCTAACTCACCCTATCTTTCTCTCTCACTCCTACCCAACCTCTTCTCCCTACATCTCCCTCCCTCCCTACCTCGAATCAGGAAAGTATGTCTCATAATCTTACCAGATTGATGCATCCCTACATCTCTAACTCTCTTTCGAAGGGTTGGTAATGCCCAACTGATCTTTGATATATTCAAAAGTGTCTTTAGACAATGGTTTAGTTAGAATGTCTGCAATTTTATCCTTAGTAGGCACATAAACCAACCTGACTTCGTTTGCTTCAACCTTTGCCTTCAATAAATTATACCTTATCGAAATGTGTTTTGATTTGGAATTAAATACCGAATTCTTTGACATATCAATAGCACTAGTATTATCACAGTGAATAACAATAGGCTCGTCATAACTTACCCTTATATATTTTTACATTTGTTTCATCAAGAAAATCTAAGTACAATTTGTAGTCACCGCTACATATTCTGCTTCAGCAGTAGACAATGAAGTGCATGATTGTTTCTAACTAAGCCATGAAACCAGCTTATTCTCAAGAAAGAATACACGGCTAGTAGTTCTCTTATAGTCATCCATATTTCCTGCCCAATTAGAATCTGTATATGCACATAGTGTGAAGTCATGATTTTTTGGATAGCATAACCCAAAGTGTGTTGTACTAGCCAAATATCTGAATATCCTCTTGACAACAATATCATGAGTTTCTCTAGGATCTTACTGAAATCTAAATGAATACAAACAACATTCATTATATTAGGTCTATTCTGAGTTAGGTACAACAAACCACCAATCATTGATTTGTATCTACTCGGATTCACTTTAGGGGATTCACCATCTTTTAACAATTTGCAACTAGTTATCATAGGAGTACCAACACGTTTAGAATTCTCAAGTCCAAATTTCCTAAGTAACTCATTCAAATATTTAGTTTGACAAATGAAAATACCTTTATCAGTTTGAGTAATTTGTAGACCTAAGAATTTTTTTATCTCACCAATCATAGACATTTCAAATCCATTCTTCATATCATTAGCAAATTTCATGCATAGACCTTCTTCTCCAACAAAAATGATATCATCCACAAAGAATTCAATAATCAATATATCATCATGGTCAATTTTGTAATATAAGTTACTATCAACATTACCTTTACTAAAACCAAGCTTTGAAAGATACTTATCTAGTCTAGCATGCCATGCTCTAGGAGCTTGTTTTAGTCCATATAAAGCTTTCTTTAGTTTGCAAATCATGTCCTTGTCTTCCACTAAAGAAAATCCATCAAGTTTCTCAATTTAAAATTCCTCTTCAAGATATCCATTTAGAAATGCACATTTGACATCCATCTGATATACATTGTAGTTCTTGTGTACAACATAAGCAAGAAAAAGTCTTATCGCTTCAATTATTGCTACCTAGGCATAAGTCTCTCCATAATCAATTCCGTCTCCCTGTGAATAACCTTTGCAAACCAATGTATCCTTGCACCTTATAACTTGACCTTCCTCATTTAATTTATTCTTGAAAACCCATTTAGTTCCAATAGTGTTCTTGTCTTTAGGTCTAGGTACTAGTGTTGGCATTATAACAAACAAAGGGAGATTGTTGGCATTCCAATAACAAGGGAGATTGTTGGCATTTCAAAGGATATTGAGAAGGTTGTTGATGATTATGGCTACAACTGATTAAGGATATTTACAGTCTTAATATTATTATTTTGTCATTGACGTCAAGAAATTGATTTTCTGATTCAGTATGATGTTGCCATATCTTAAGAAGTATGTTTTGATGAGTATAAAGAAGTTGGTAAAAGACATAGAAAGAATATGATGAATAAGGGGAGAAATAAGTTTTTCAATGGGCAACTATTACCAAGTTAGACAATGATGAGATCATGATGTTTTAGATTATTTTGATATCTTACATATGTTATTGTTTGTAGAGTTAATACTATACTATGTTACCGAGCAAAGAACCTAGTCGGTAAACCCTAAGGTTATTGCTATCGATTAATGAAGGCGGAATGTCTACTGAGTGAAGTTTAGTATTCACCGAGTTGCAACCGAGTAATAACAGAATGCATTAAATGATTGAAAGTGTTATTTAATGAAGGAAGCTGATGAGCTTTAAATGATTAGTAAGTTGTGCATCAAGTTTGTTAAAGAATCTATGGCAAAGGAAAATCAGCAAGAAGATCTATAGCTTAGATTGAACCGCAATACCCTAGCACAAGTTCCAAGAAATGTATGCAAGTTCCAAGGCGGGGTAAAACATTTTTTCAGATCAAAGGACACATTGAACCTAGTCAAGTTTGAAGATCTGATGGCTATGATTGATCATGGGAAATGTGATCAAGGAGATTAAGCGGTTGGCAGATTGTTTATAAATAAGGAACTGTTGATAAACAATGTATGCGGGCAAGTGTATGCATAGGGATGCTACATAGTGATTACCGAGCACAGAAGCTTGAAGACCTGTTTGAGAAATAGAGTATAGAGCCCAACAGAGGGACAAGATGAGTCCTATGAATAGATTGTATTGAGCAAATAAGAATCTGCTTCAGCATTTTAGATGTGAAGTTGCAGATAGATTTTTATTACCGTTATTTTGTAAAGTGATAGAAAATCTCTTAACCAAGTAGACTTAACAGTCTTATTTGTAAATCCTCTAGCAAGGTGACATTCTGATTGAGTGTTTGAAATCCTTTGACAAGGTCACTTCTAACAAAGTGAAGATCCTAATAGATCTGAGGGAAATCCCTTAACCGGGTCACATCTAGGAATGTGTTTGTAATCTTTAATAGGATTTGCTTTTAATCGAGCATACTCTAGAAGAGTATATTTCTTAGTGGGTCCGAAATCCCATAGTGGTTTTTCCCTATTTGGGTTTCCACGTTAAATCTCGTGTTATATGTTTTGTGATTTTATCTGTTTATGAGTTTGCATGCTTTACAGTTTTTCTGATAAGGTTACCAAGGTTGAATCTAATATTTTTATGGAAGATTAAGTTTGTATGATTCACCCCCCCCTCTCATCTTGTTAGCTTGGCATTTGTACTTATCTTTAAGTATTAGAACTATCAACTAGTTCCCATGTCTTATTCTTTTCAATCTGATCTAATTCTTCTTCCATTTTTTTTATCCAATTTTCATCCTTGCTTGCTTCAATTATAAATAATTTTGGTTCAATTTGAGAAATTAAACATACTTACTCAACAGCTAACCTTCTCCTAGTCATCACACATTTCCTTTTATTTGCAATGATCTGATCTTCAAAATGATTTAGTTTTACATACTTGGGAGTCTTTGAGTTTTCTTGATTTGTTGACTCATTTTTCTATTCATCTATCACTCTTGAACTTTTTGATTCTATCGGTGCCACTAGTTCACTATTATGAATTGATTCTTGCATTACCAATTCAGGTTTGATAAATTCATCTTCCGGTCCATAATCATATGCTCTGATCTAATTACCATCATTGTCATCCACCTTGAGATTTATGGTTTCCATTATCCTATTCAATCTTTTGTTTAAACATCTATATGCTTTTCTCTTACTAGAATAACCCAAAAATATTCTTTCATTACTTCTAGGATCAAAATTTCCTAATGCATCATCTCTTCTAATGTAACATTTACTCCCAAAAAATTCTGAAATATCTGGTAGGAGTATGAACAAACCATAATTCATAATGAGTCTTACCATTATCGCCTTTAATGTGTACTCTATTGAAAGTGCATATAGTCATATTGATAGCTTCTCTGCAATACATATCAGGTAATCTAGCTTGAGTCATCATAGTCCTTACTGCATCCAATATTGTTTTGTTCTTCCTTTCCACCAATCCATTTTGTTGTGGGGTTCTAGGTGTAGAAAGTTGTCTCCTAATACCATTCCTCTCACGAAAGTTGTTGAACTCACCAAATGTAAACTCACCGCCATGATTTGATCTTAAACATTTTATCTTCAATCCTATCTCAGTCTCAACCATAGATTTAAAGATTTTGAATTTCTCAAGAGCTTCAGATTTTTCCTTAAAAAATTCTAACCACATCATTCTAGAATAATCATCAATAAGTACCATAAAATATCTATCACCTTGAAAAAATTTAGTCTTTGCTGGCCCACACAAATCAGTATGCATAAGATCAAGAATTTCATTAGATTTATCATGTACATACTTCTGAAATAGTTTCTAACTTGCTAACCCATTTGACATTCTTTGCATACTAGATTATGAGGTTTAACAATCTTGGGAAAATCTCTGACAGACGGTATTGAACTGATCTTCACTATGCAATCAAAATTTACATGACAATCCTCTTATGCCATAACCAACTTTCATCAATTTGAGCAATCAAGCAATTTTTCTCATTGGAGTTCAAATGAAAGATTTTTCCTTTGGTCTGAGTCCCAGAAGTAATTTCCAATCCAGATGCATTGATGATCTTGCATTTTCCATCCTTGAATTAGAAATGAAATCCTCTATCCACCATCTGACCTACACTTAAAATATTATGTTTTAAGCCTTCAACATAGTAAACATTATCAGTATTAGTCTTACCATCCATTGATATTGTTCCTTTTCCTTCGATCCTACACTTCTTGTTGTCTCCAAATCTGACTAGTCCACCATCAAATTCTTGCAGTGTTAAAAAATTTCTCTTGTCACTAATCATGTGATGTGAGCATCCACTGTCTATGACCCATTCATCCTTCTCTTCAATTTTAGCAGCCAAAGCCTTTTCCTCAGTACAAGTTGCTTCAATGACAGATTCTAGAGAATCACCCTTGATAGCAATAAAGACCCAATCTTTGTTGGAGGAAGTTGCATTACCAATTCCGCTCACAAGTTCATCATCATCATCAAAAATACCAAAATCATCATAACCATAATAATAACATGATTTATCCTTATTCCTTTTGAATCTAGGTCTATTCTGATATTTAGGATTAGGATTGAAATTCCTCACAAATCTTTCATGATTCCTACCAGCTCTTTCAGGGCATCTAGAAGCAAAATGACCAATCTTGTTGCATGAAAAACATTTAAAAGGGACTTTTCCTTCATATTTACTTCCAACTGGTCCTTTAAGGATTCTTCTAGAAATTAGAGCTTTCAGCTCTTCAATTTCTCTTTCTTCTCTCTCAATTTCCTCCATATCCTTAGCGTACATCTCTTTCCAATCTATCTTCTTCTTACTGGAGGTAGATGATTTAAATGCAGTCTCACTTTTAGCAACACTTTGATCTCCAATTTCTTCAAGCTCAAAAGTAGTCAATTTCCCAAGTAATCTATCTCTAGTCATAGTGGTACTTGACACTGTCTGAAGTTCATTGATATCAGTAGCCTTCATCTTGTATGTTGGAGGTAGAACTCTCAAAACTTTTGACACTATCTCATCCTCACTAACTGATCTGTCACAACATTTGATACCCATGACAATCTCATTGACTCTATTCATGAAAGAACTTATCTTCTCATCCTCTTCCATCTTTAAAGTTTCATACCTTACCTAGAAACCTTCAAGTTTAGCAATCTTTATTGCCTTATCACCTTCATAAATAGTTTCAAGCTTAAACTAGATCTTCTTGAAATTCTCCAATTCTATGACATTCAATAACTTTTCATCAGATAGGGCGCTCAACAAAGCTTCTTTTGCTCCTACATCATTTTTCAAGTCTCTTCAGTTCATCAATAGGTGCCAATATTCCTGAATCAAGATCATGAGGTATATACCCATCCACCATCACCCAAACTTCAGCTCCAAGACATCTGAGATGAATCTTGATTTGTTCCTTCCATATTTTGTAATTTGTACCATCAAATCTAGGACTCTCCTTCTGGTAGGGATTGAATGTAGAACTTGATGCTAATGCCATTAGATCTCCTCAAGCAGTTAAGATTTTGCAAAGAGGACCTTGCTCTGATACCAATTATTGGAATGCTCTAATATTGGGAGTATAATGAGAGGGAGGGGTGAATCAGTTTACTAATAGAAATTAGAACTAATGTGTATCAAAACCTTTTAGCCGGAACACAAAGATACTATCCCAATGAAAGATAGAACATGGAAGCACAATACACACAACACCAATATTTTTGACGTGGAAAACTTGAAAAGGGAAAAACCACTGTAGGAAATCCTACCCATAATCATATGAATACTCTGCAGTAGTATTGTGTACAGTCATAATGGCGTCTACACTTGTAGAAAGTCGAATAGCCTAGAGCACACTGCTCATCACAAAGGAAAGTCTTGCTAACTTACATAAACATTGGACTACAATCCAGAAAGATTAATGAACTGTGAAAGTAGCATCTACTAATGCTTGATACAGTTCTGTTTAAGCACAGATGTCTGATCTGCAATAAAAAACCTTTCCAACCTTGACTAGAATGATATGACTCTATTCACACATAATCCACTCTTAGATAATACAAACATAACCACCATTCATCCACACCCATTATCATCACAATTATATGAATAAGTCACCTATAAATACAAATCATCAACCTTATTGACAAGGTCAGCTAAACCCTAAACCAATATACCCATAATTACAAAAATTATATCACACGATACCACCAGACTAATATTATGATTTACATTACATAGGATGGACCTAATTTAGGTATCCAAACAATTATATCTACCATAAATTCTGTTAAGACCAAAATCCAACACGCTTCACCAACTGGTAGAAACCCTTAGTGAAATAACAGAAAGTTTTACTAGATCCAAATAGGACAATCATAACAACACGTCATCTAATTAAAAGTCACCAAATGCTCGACACATGATCAAGAAACACATTCAACATGATAGAAACCGATTCCATATGTTCGACCAAAATCCACTGACCAAATATTGCTTATCGGTAAAGCTAACTAGGAAAGCTATAAGGTAGCCAATAAAGCTAAAAGCTAGCCAGTACCAGTAAATACCAATAGAGATAATAGACAAAGCATCAAATCATGAACCAACAGAATATAGCAAGCATATAACCAACCAAAATAAGCATCCAAAACTGATTCTAGAGATCTAATCATACCGGATCAAAATCGTAGACAAAACCAAGATGATCACCAAGACCAACCGGGATAGATCCAATCAGGATAGTCTCCAACCAGTAAATAGTGTTGACATCAATGACAACACTTAACCAAATTCAGTGTATTGCCAACAGATGAAGGGAATCCACATTTCCATCCTTGTCATAGATAATGAGTTCTCTTGCTATAGCTATCCTCAAAATCCTTGAGACATCCTCTAGAGTGACTAACATCTATCCCATTGGCAAGTGGAACCATCTATCTACTAATTTTGACAACATACCTAGATTCACCCTAATCTTGAGCATAAAATTCACATTCCATAAACTAATTGATAGTGCTAAGTGATGCTCTGCAAAAAGGATTAGAAAATCTGTTTGATGGCAACACACACAAGAGCACAAGAAACAAACGTTAGTGTTAGCAACAAAAGATTATCCTAAACAGGCATATCAAGAGAGATATTAAGCATGAAATAGAAAGCATATAAACATAGAATGAAATAGCTAATCAAGATGCTCATAGTTGCTCCTCCCTTGTTCCTCTCCTCTCCAAGTCCCAAATGAGTGTAGCTCTCAGCTTTTAGCACTAGCCATGGATGCCATATGGAGATTCAAGATGGTTGAATATGATAAGCAAATACTATGCAAGAGTAGATAGTGATGCTATGAAAAAGCTCTATGCTAATGCCAGTTTAACAACAATACTCTAAATGCTTCTTTTTGCTTGAGGAGAAGGGTTCTATTTATAGAAGAAATGGGGAAATGAAGGGTTAAGATTGAATGGTTTAATCAAGGGCCAAGTTTGAAAGTTGGGGATCCATGTGCACAATTGGCACCAATAAAATGGTGACAAGTTTCAACATAGGATTGGGTTGAGAGAAGAGGTTGGAGGCATTAAAGGCCTGAGAAGACCTCATGGTTATCTAGAAGGCAAGGGTCAAGTCTAAATTAAGATTACCCACTGGATTAAGAGTTAATCCAAGGATAAACCTTTGTGCAAATGTTTAAGAGATAATCATGGTCAAAGCATTAATGGCCTGATGAGACCTTTGGGTTGGGTAGAGGTTGAGTCAAAACAAATGTTTTAACCATGTGGGAGGGTTGAATTAACCATTAATGGTTATTGGAGACTTTGGGGATTAAGTGGTTGAAGGTTGGAAGCTTTCAAAGGTTATCCAAGACTTTGAGGGTTAATTTGTTGAACACACAAAGCATTAATTGCTTTTCAAAGACTTTGGAGTCTTTGAGAAGTGACTCCAATTTGCTTAGGAATGTGACAATATTTAGGGGATGGATTAGGCTAATTAGGAAGGGTCTAGAAGAATCTAGAAGGGGTTTAGGCATACAAGTGGATTTTGTAGGAAAATGCAAGTGGGAGAAATTTTGGTATTTTCAATTAAAATAAAATCATTTATTTCAATTAAATGGTGTAAGTTGCATTTGGATAAATATTCAAATAAATATTAATTTATTTAAATGAGAAAAATGAAGATAAAGCATTAAAATGCTTGAAGACTTTGAGGGAAACCATTAAAGGCTTGAAGACTTTAAGGAAAACCATTAAAGTCTTAAGAAGATTATAGAAGGAAGCCATCAAGTTTGAAGACTTTAAAGCCATCAAGTTTGACTACTTTAAGGGAAACCATTAAAGGTTTCAAGTGGGTGAGGATAAATAGGATTTTAAATAAATAATTTATTTAAAATAGTTGTGCAACTTGCTTTTGTAGGAAAATACAAGTGGGTGGAGGTTAAAGGTGATTTAAATAAATGATTTATTTAAAATAATTGTGCAACTTGCATTTGTAGGAAAATGCAAGTGGGTGGAGGATAAAGGTGATTTAAATAAATGATTTATTTATTTAAATGTGAGAGGTGGGATTTTGGGGGATTTAAATAAATATTAATTTATTTAAATGTGAGAGAAGATTTAATTAAATAAATATGATTTATTTATTTAATTAATGGTCTGAATTTGGTTAAGTGAATTAAATCAAATAAATTGAATAATTTATTTAATTAATAGGAGAAGAGGGTTAAGATGAATTAATTAAATATATTAATTTAATTAATTATTAATTGATGGTTAAATAATCAAATAAATATTAAATATTCATTTAATTAAGTGGACAGATTTATGTGACTACATTTGCCCCTCTTTGAGACGGTGCGGTTTATCGCGTCGTTTCAAAGAAAGAAAAATAGGTGTGAAGAAATGCCCCATAAAATGTAAATTTAATGGGTGGTATGCCCCCTCGAGAGATGGGCCGAATTTTATTTATTTTTTTTGAAAAATCGGGTGATCTCTCGAAAAAGAATGAAAAGTGGAGGGGAGGTAGAATAGAAGAAATTAGAACTAATGATGAAAGAATGGGAGAAAATGGAGTGAATATGAAGAAACAACAAGCCAATGAGTACCCTGAGGTCATGCAAGAGATACATAGCAGATGTAGTGTGGGGTTTGGATTGATGCTATACAATTGATCAAAATTGGTTGGACAATCTGGTGCAATCGGTTTAATTGCCCCGGTCAAGTCAAAGCGTGACAGTTGATGTCAGTTGGTCACTTGGACATGATAAAGTCTGAGTAAGTGAATCAAAGTGACCTGATGTGACTTAGACAATTGATGTAATTGCCCGATGAAGTCAAGGTATATGAAGCAAAATACTCGTTGAGACGTAGACAATTGATGTAATTGTCCGTTGGATTGTGTTTGATTGGCTAATCAATTGATAGTATGTGCGTGTGATGGATGGTTGTGGGGAATCATGGCAGCCCCGTTGAGACTAGGTCATTATGATAAATGCCTGATGTAGTCTAGGATTACCATAATCGATTACCTGTTGAGACCCGAAGATACTTGATCAGAGTATCTGTTGATAGTCTAGGTGTGTGGGAGTCGATGTATCTGTGTAGATAGAGTAACTGGCTTAATTTTGTGGATGAGTGAGGATGGGAAGTGATGAAGGGATTAGGATGATGTTGATGATCAAGATAGGGAGGGTGAGGGGGGATTCGATGTTAGATAGAAGATATGGAGGACTAGGACCGAGTCCTATGGAAGAAGATGAGTAAAATAGAGTATGCATTATTATGACTACGTATGCATGATATGCAGCTATTATGAATGTATGGATGGGTGGAATGCAACGAAATGCAATATATACAAATGAGATGGAATGACGATCCATGGTGCTTTATTTTTCATCATTGAGCTTTAAAATGTTGTAAGAAAATACAAGCAACTTGACATAAAGATTCAAGATGACCAGAGTATTTCTTACATGGATTTTGATATAGCAAGTTAATACAAGCAACTTGATATAATGGATCAAGTTGACCTGAGTATTGCTTGCGGAACAGACAAGGATTATCTCCATTCATGCATGACTTGGATCGTCCTCCTTGATCTTAGGCTGATCATATCCTGAGACAAGTGCATACCATACTAAGAGATAAAACCTTTATCCAAATTGGATGAGGAGGAACCAAAGAATGAGCATTGTACCTGTAAACAAATAGTATATACATAAAGAATAAAGAATATGGATCCTTGGTAATGGTTCATGCTCATATGGTCGAGGTATACGCTGTAGTCAGCAAGCCGTAGTGATCTATGATTGCATTTGGCATAAGATCACGTAGCCTAGTGAACTTCCCACATAGACACCATTAGTACATGCCCCAGAACTTCATCGGAAATAATGTACAAACGATACAAAACAATGTTGAAAAGATCCCGATACAGATAAACAAATGAATTACTCACAAATCAACCAAGTATTTGACAGCCTAACAGAATTTTCTTGTCAAAGAAAACATCATCTTGTCTTTGTTTTGGTAAGGAAGGATGCATCCTTGTTTTAAAGACAGTTTTGGATTGTTGATGTGGATTGTGTGGTTGTTTGGTAAATGGTCATTGTGTGAGTAGTTTGTCGCAATGTTTGTTTTGGTATCTGCATGGATGAGTATGTACAAGGTGTTGCCATGTTTTTGTGTGATTTTTCAATGGTTTTGTCGATGTTTTTGGATTTTGAATTGTTTTGAATGTTTTTGGTATTTTTGCGAGATATTTTTGAATGTTTTTGGATTTTTGATGATTGTTTGAATGAAGAACTTAATGAATCATAAGACAATGTAGAATCCACTTCCATCAATAGGTTAAAGGCATTGCCCCCAGTTTTAGACATGACTATGAAAAAGCGGGATGCAAGATGTATGGAGTACTATCATAATTGCAGAGGAATAACAAGCCATGGTTGATGGATGGATGGATGTATGTATGAAGTAGATGTGATCGCCACAAGTCTGAAAGATAATGGAGCCATAGCCTTTACGAGTGGCGCCTGTTTGCCAGGTTTTCACCATCGTTCTTACCCAAGGTGCCACCGGAGTGGTTGTTCACCGTTTGGATGCATGATTTTTCTTTACTTTTTTTGAATGTTTTTATATTTTCTTCAGGACATTTTTCTGAATGTTTTTTGGTATTTTCTGATAGGCAGGGGAGCCTGATGCTCTGTACAGCTTATGTGTAAAACCGTTTGAGGTGCATGCTGTTGATTGGATCTGCGAGCGGTTCTCCTTCTGATGTAGCCAACTGATATGCCCCGGACCCGAATACAGCAGTGACAACATATGGGCCCAACCAGTTTGATTCAAACTTGCCTTGATGTTCTCTGTTTGGTTGGTTGCGAGGATTTTCTCGAAGAACAAGATCACCTACCTCAAATGTACGAGATCTAACTCGGTGATTGTAGCTTCTACTCATGCGCTGCTGATAGGCTTTGAGGTGATTGTATGCAGCTTGTCGCTTCTCATCTAGTAACTCTAAGTCCTGAAGACGAGATACTCTGTATGCTTCATCATCGATGAGATTGTGCAATGAAACTCGTAAGGATGGTATCTCGACCTCAATAGGTAAGATAGCTTCAGCACCATAGACCAATGAATAAGGAGTTGCACCTGTAGGGGTCCGAATGCTAGTTCGATATGCCCATAGCACTGGATTCAATTGAACATGCCAATCATGGCCGGCATCATTGACTGTCTTCTTTAGGATCCTCAATATGTTTTTATTGGATGCTTCGGCCTGACCATTGCCTTGTGGGTAATAGGGAGTGGAAAAGCGGTGTTGGATATGAAATTTCTCACAAAGCTCACGGACATCCTGATTTTTGAAAGGAAGACCGTTATCTGTGATGATGGAGATGGGGACACCATACCGGCAGATGATGTAATTGAGGATGAATGAGGCGATCTGCTTGCCGGTGACTTGGGTAAGTGGAACAGCTTCGATCCACTTGGTGAAATATTCAGTGGCGGTAATAATGAATTTATGGCCATTGGATGAAGATGGATGGATTTTACCCACAAGATCAAGACTCCATTGACAAAAAGGCCATGGTGTTGTGATTGGTTGTAGTTCCTGTGCTGGTGCATGTATCAGGTCGCCATGAACTTGACATTTCTTGCATTTCCTGACAAAGTAGTAGGAATCCTTTTCCATAGATGGCCAATAGTATCCAGCTCGCATGAGTTTCTTGGCTAGTGACGGACCACTTGAGTGAGTCCCGCAAATTCCTTCATGTACCTCTTCCAAAGCCTTTGTTATCTCATCTTGTTCCAGACATCGAAGGAGAGTACCATCAAGACTACGTCGGTATAGGGTTTCAGCAATAATGGTATATCGAGCAGTTTGGCGAATGAAGGTTTTACGTTGATTATTTGATTGGTTGGGAGGAAGGGTGTGATCACGAAGATAGGTGTAGAACTCACCGTACCATGGGGATTCGGAACCAACAAGGCGACATATCATTTGAGATTCGGGGATATCATAAGCGGGGATCCAAAGCTGTTCTACCAAGAACTCGTAGCGTGTTGAATTCTGTGGAAGATCTAGGAGAGATGCGATAGTAGCCATAGCGTCAGCAGCTCGATTCTGATCTCTTGGTATCTGCTCAAAAGTGATAGTAGTAAATGATGTCTTTAGATTGTCAAACCATTTTCTTGTATGGCATGAGTTTATCATCTTTGGTCTGATATTCATCTATTGCTTGTCGAATGACTAGTTGGGAATCGCCATATACTTGTAGTTCTTGTAATTTCCATTGTACGGCTAACCTGAGTCCCATGATCAAGGCCTCATACTCTGCTATGTTGTTTGTGCATGGAAATGTGAGCCTGTAAGACTTCGGGATGCTATCACCTTGAGGTGTGATAAACAGAATGCCTGCCCCCGAGCCGTGCCTAGTGTATGAACCATCAAAGTATAATTTCCATGACTGTGCTTCTGTAATCATGAATATCTCTTCATCTGGAAAATTGGAAATGAGAGGATGATCGCCTATGAGTGGTGCATCGGCCAATTGATCTGCAATGACCTGACCTTTGATAGCTTTACGGTCCACATACTCGATGTCGAATTCACTTAGAATCATTACCCATTTAGCTAAGCGACCTGTCAATGCTGCTTTGTTAAGTAAATACTTGAGTGGATCAATCTTTGCAATGAGTTGCACCTTGTGTGTTAACAGATAGTGCCTCAGTTTAGTGGCTGCCAAGATTACTGCTAGGCAAGCTCGCTCAATAGGTGTGTAATTGAGTTCATAGCCCACAAGTGTGCGAGAGATGTAGTAAATAGCACACTCTTTTCCTTCTGCATTATGTTGTGCCAGTAGTACACCCAATGCTGTACTTGTTGCTGAGATATAGAGCAATAATGGTCTACTTGGATCTGGTGGCATCAGCAATGGTGGATTCATGAGATAGTCTTTAAGCGCCTGAAATGCTTGCTGGCATCTGTCATCCCACTGAAAGCGGATGTTCTTGTGTAGCAGGTGTGTGAATGGGTGACACTTATCAGCCAATTGTGCAATGAATCTGCGGATGGATTGAAGCCGTCCTTGTAGTGTCCTTAGCTGACTGATATTCCTTGGAGGTGGCATGTCCATTATTGCCTTAACCTTTGCTGGATCGACCTCAATACCTTTGCTTGAGACAATGTATCCTAGAAGCTTCCTGGAGGTCACGCCGAAGACACATTTCTTTGGGTTGAGTCGAACATGGTACTGTTCCAGTCTATCAAAGATTTTATCTAAGATGTGAAGATGTCCTTCTCTAGTAAGTGATTTTGCTAGTAAATCATCCACATAATCTTCCATTATAGTATGCATCATGTCATGGAAGATGGTGGTCATTGCTCTTTGATAGGTCGCTCCTGCATTCTTTAGACCAAAAGGCATTACATTCCAGCAGTATGTGCCCCATGGACATGTGAAGGCTGTCTTATGTTGGTCCTCTGGTGCGATCTTTATTTGATTATATCCTGAAAATCCATCCATGAGTGAAAGCATCGCATGTCCTGCTGTTAGATCCACTATGATGTCGATATTTGGTAGGGGAAAGTCATCCTTAGGACATGCCTTATTTAGATCTCTGAAGTCAGTACAAATGCGGATGCCCCCTTTTGGTTTGCCGACAGGCACAATATTGGAGATCCATTCTGCATAATCAATTGGTCTAATGAAACCAACATCCAGGAGTTTCTTGAGTTCTGTTTTGACTAGCACGGCAATCTGAGGATGCATCTTACGAAGTTTTTGCTTGACAGGTTTGGCTCCTTTTGCTACTGTGAGATGATGCATAACTAAATCCGGATCAAGCCCAGGCATGTCTGCATATGACCATGCAAAGTTGATCTGACGCTGCTGGAAGAACTCTATAAATGTAGGTTGTTCCTCTGGAGTGAGAAGAGATGCCAGATGTATAATATGAGGGTTTTCAGGAGTCCCCACATTGTATTCTTTGGTCTCCTCAATGAGGATCGTTGATCGTTCCTGTTGTGCATTAGCAGGGAGAATGTCAAACCCTTCATCCTCAGGCGCCTCAGAGAGGTTTTCACCGTTGGATACGCTCTTTCTTTTTACTTTTATTGGATCAAATAGTGCCACAGTGTGGTTTTCACTGGAAGATCCATGTTTTAATGTTATATTTTTGCAGCTGAAGGGTTTGGCATCCGCCCCGAAGTATGCTGCGCTATTAAGTTCAATGGCGAATCCAGCTTTGTGATCCCCGCTTGGTAGATTATCCCTTAATTCCAAAAAGTCAATGATAGCCTCATCGTTTTGGAAGAGGTCAAGACATGGGGGATTTGATTGGTTCCATTCGATGAGTTCAGGGTGGATAATGGGCATTACTTCATCGATTAGGTTAAGTTCGTTAGAAGTATCAGTGAGGGTTAAGACAGTGTGGTGAAGGTCATTGATGGTACTCTCCCTGTCAGAATCAGGCGTAGGATGAGACGTAGGGTCTGTGGAAGATGTTTCCAGCTCAGGTACCCAAGTGGTCTTTACCTGTGCTTCTCCGTAAACAGGGATGTCTTTGCGTGGCGGAGGTGGTGATGTGTCTTCCTCATCTGAAGTGTTAAGCTGTACAGAATCAAATTCCCACTCATGTGAGTCGGTCTCTGAATCACTTTCCAGCATCCGATTGCTATACCATACTGGGATGTCGCTGGAGTTGAATACTGCAGGTGTGATTGGTTTATGTATCTTTGTGGTGATCGGTGCTGCAGGAACCGTGATGGGGTTTAAAGGTTTTGTTACTGGAAGTATTGGTAATGGTGACTCAGTGGCTTCTGCTAGAACTACTGGCGCCATAGATGTTGCTGCGGGTTCTGATACAGTTGCTGCTGCTATTGGTGTTATTGACGGGATTACTGGTTCGATTGGTGGTATGTTTGGCACTGGTGATGGTTGCGGTGGGGTTGTGAGCCTCGATGGGGCAATGGCAATATTGCTTGATGGTGCTTTGATTATGAAAGGTGTCCTCTTTACAGTAGGTGGGCAAAATGGTTTGCTAGGTTTTCCTTTAAATCTGAGTTTAGGAAGGACTTCCTTTTCAAAGCCTAGGCCTGTATTACCTTTGGGTTTGAACTCTGGCAGCAGTGGTTCTTGTCGTCCTTGTTTGCAGGATCCCAAAGCACTCTGACCATCATACCCCATTCTTTGCATAATGAGGAGGCCTTTGCCATACTGTTCTGTAGGACGCGTAACTTGCGGTTTGTCAGTGGTGATGGGATCTTTATAGATCCAGTCAGCTAGGTCCTCATCTTGTGTCTCTTCCTCTTGACTCTTTCCAAGGACGAAAGGCGTTAAAGCACATGCGGGCGTGACTATGGATTGTTGGAGCAACTGCTGGGGTTTACCATGCGTTCTAGGAGAAGTGGGCATTTGTCCCACACAAAAGAGCTGACTCAAGTTATATTCTCCAGGACCTTCCTCTGCTACTTTCATCTTTAGCTTTTCTTGCTTGGGCATAGGGGTGTTTGAACTGGCAAGAGAGGCAGGATTTATAAATGATGTGGAGGAAATGGCTTCTCTATTATTAGGAACGGTAATCTCTGGTTGATGGCTGATATTATGGCAAAATGCAAAGGGATTTGCATCACCCAGGATTGTGATCTCGACACCGTTATGTGGGAACTTGATACATTGATGGTAGGTAGATGGAACAGCTTGCATGGCATGTATCCAAGGTCTCCCTAATAATAGATTATATGGCAGAGGAAGGTCCAGAACCTGACAAATGATATGCTTTACCACAGGGCCCACTCGGATTGGTAGTACCATAGCTCCTTTGGATGAACGCTCTGCATCATCATAGGCTTTGATGGTGATCTTCTTACGAGGATCCACTGATTCTATTGCATATCCCAATGCTGTGACCAACTGAAGTGTGCAAATGTTTAGGCCTGCTCCATTATCGATCAAGACTCGCTTGATCCTGTGTTGGTTGACAAAGCCTTCAATGTGGAGTGAGGCGTTATGAGGTTGCTGGAATGAAGAGTTGTCACTTTCAGAAAAAGTGAGACAAGGTGATGACTTTAGATTTCCAACCATGGCTTGAAATTGGTCCGTATTCAAGTTTGCAGGGACTGACGCCTCTTGGAGTGCTTGATCCAAGATTGTTTTATGAGATGGTGATAGGCGTAATAGCTCTAAAATGGAAATGAGCGCAGGCGTTTTATCTAATTGTTCCACAAGATTGTACTGCTTTGGGATGGAGGTGGTGCCTTGTGGAGCTGCCTTGATGGTAACTTTGCCGCGACGCGTAACAACATTGCAATTTGAGGTGGGATTTTTGAAGGTGATAGTTGCAATTTGTTCACTGGCATCATACAGGTGATTTACAGTGTAGTTATACGCAACCTGCGTATAATCAGTGGTATCAGGACCTCGTCTGGAAGTGGAAGGACCCCTTTGATCTTGCGATGGAAGTGGATTCTTGAACATCTGATGATCATTATTGGTTGTTTTTGGGTCATGCCCTTCAATTTCAATTTCTCCTCGGTCAATAAGATCCTGAATGAGATCTTTCAATCGGTGACAATTACTTGTCTTGTGTCCTCTTCCTTGATGGAACTCACAATGTTCAGTATCTCTCCACCATGCCGGTTTGACTTGAGGCTCATAATTTGATAACTTAGGTAGAGTGATCAAATTCTGAGAAATGAGTTGTCGCATCACTGTTTCAATGGGTTCCCCTAAGGGAGTGTATGTGCGTTTTTGTTTTTGTGGACGAGGTCTTGGTTCATCATGAGATGTGATGCGACCTTGATTAAGAGGAACATTTGTGTTATTTTGAGGTGGAGGATTTTGTCCTGCAAACCGAACCACAGGTTGTGCATTTTGGACAGTCCGAGCATCCACAACCCCATCGTTGACGATATTTTTATTCTTGTTCCAGAAGTTTGGTTTGTCACTATTGAAGCGCGGGCGAGGACCATCTTTTGGTTCATTAAAGATTTTGATGAGCCCTTTCTTGATGAGTGCCCTTTCACATTTTATACCCTTGGTGATCATATCGTTAAAGGAGTCTGTATCTTTGACATCCAGGTGAAATTCCATTTCTTCGTTTAAGTTGGAAATGAAAATTTCCACTAGTTCTCGTTCAGGTAACTGAAGAGAATGTCTGCTAGACATTTGGCGCCATCGTTGCAGGAATACTGAGAATAATTCCCCTGGTTTTTGTTTGGTGTTGCATAGATCAGCCATGGTGATGTCGCGTTCAATGTTATGAGAGTAATGAGATAGGAACTTCTGGATGAGTTCCTCAAATGTTCTAATGCCACCTGGTAGTCGGGAAAACCATGATGTGGTGGTTCCTCCCAAGCTTTGGGGAAAAAGGCGCATTAGGTATGTGTCCTCATAAGCCACTTCAAGACAAGCGGAATGAAATTCTCGGACATGATCACGGGGATCCCCCTTTCCTCTATATTTTTCAAATTTGGGTGTTTCGAACCCGCGTGGAAAGGGTGGCATATAAAGATTCCTATCAAAAGGATAGGGACAGATGTCGTTAAGTGAGAATTGATTGGTCTTAACACCACTATGAAGTTGTTGGGCGAGATTCTCGACTTGTTGCCGCAACATCTCTATTTCATTTGGAGGAGGAGGTGGTGGGTTACCTCGAGGAATGTTATATCTGATGGGATCTCTACGCCTTTCCTCCTCATGGTGACTTTGTCTTTCTGATGCTTGTCTTAATTGGGCAAGATCAAAGTCTAAGGGGAGTTTGGCTCCTTCTTGAGCAAGTCTTAAGAAGTGAGCATCCGCATTGCTCCTTAGTATTTCATCAAATAATCTGTTAAAATGAGGGTTATGCTGAACCCTTTCGATTGTTGAAGGAGTGGGAGTACTTGGGTTTTCATCATTCACATTTCCTCCAAGTGCTTCTTGAAATTCATTGAGGTTGTCCTCTTCTTCCTCAATTTCTATTTCTCGTTGCCTTGATCGTGATCGGGTTTGAGCCATTTTGTTTGCAAGTTTGTTTTGAAGTTGATTGAAGATGATGATGAGTTGGTGATGAAATGAAAGATTGATGGTTGGTGGATTGTATGATATGTAGATCTCTAGCACTCTAAAGGTAGATGTAACCAGAATTCCTTCTTTGAATTGCTTGTTTGTTTTGATGATTTTTGGATGTGATAAGGTGTAGAGAAATCTGAGATGTGTTACAGATTTAACTACCTAGCAATGAGAGGATTCACTCATGAACTAGTTTTAACCTGCGTAGATGTGTCTCTTAGGATGAGCTTATCCTAGATGTAGAAACAATCTAAAAAGTGATGTGATGTGTTTGATTTCAAGCAATATCTAAAAAGGAATCGTGGGACAAGAACCTCTTAATGTTTTGAGATTTGGGATGGATTGATGATGGAATGATAATGTATGAGTAAGATGATGGATGTTTTGTTTTTAACTTCAATAAAAACTCTGTGTCACAAATGGGACAAACTCTGTTTCTTCCCTTTCAGGTGTTGGTGGCACTTCTCGAGCTGTGTTGTAGGTGATACAGATGTTTGGGAAGAAGTTGGGATTAATCTTTCCTCCTTGATTTTTGTGATAACTCAGAGCTCTATATTGCATAAAAGCTCTGCGGTTCAGTGATTCTGAATCAAACTCGTTTGTTTTACCTTGAAGGTACAGACGCATGCGATGTAGAAAGACTCTATGTGAGACAAAGATTTGTCTATTGAGATAGAAGAATTTCCTCCTTTTTATTAAAGCCTTTGAGCTCAATGGTCTTCTTTTCAAGGTAATATTCTGATGACCCTTCTTCTTTCGCAAGATGTGAAGAATGGTCATAAAAGTTGTGACTCTGTTGTTTGCACTTTGTTTTTGGTATTTTTGTTTGTTTTTGAGAAATGTTGGATGAATACTATGTTTTTGGGATTGATTTTCTGATTTTTCTTTGACAAGAAAACAAAGCAAGCACACAAACACAAGAATGTTGCCTCAAAGGCACAAATGAGTATGGGTCTAGATCAACCCAATTCTTGGACTTGTTTTTGACCCTTCCTTTAGATGTATTTTAAGGTGTATTTCCAAAGCCTGAAGTCGGCTCAATTCGCACTAGGTCTGTAAAACGAACACACTTCAAACACTTTTTATCCCTAAGGTCAAATGGCCAGTTGTGATAAATTTAGCCCACATCTTGATATTTCTTCGACTTTGGTACTACATACCTTATGAATCCCGCCGTGGCAGGTAAGGATGTGATATACTAAGTCTTGCACGAGCATAACAAATAGATGATCCCTATGATGGGGGAGTCACCACTTTTATCAAGCCACAAGTGACTTTTCAAAAAGCTATGTTTCTACTCAAGGAAATATGTATGGTGAGTATCTTGGGAGCAAAACCATCTATGCTCTTGCACTAAATTATATCGCAAATATCCTCAATCAATAGAACGGGTGGGCTACTACTTAAAGGTGTTTAGTCATGTTCGATGTTTTTGGACATAAGTTCATTCTGCAGTGACTCACTTAAGAGCCTTGTAACTGGTGGTGGGGCCCATTTGTCCTTTCGGCCAGTTACACTGTAGGAACAGCTATACCCAAGGCTACAGCTTTCGCTCACACCTGATTTCTATAGCGGCTCGAAGGATTTACCGCTCAAGGTCGTTCCCAAGAGTGATGTGTCTCTTGGCAGGCCTCTCTTAAAAAGATAAAATTTTGAGTGTTACTAACACTTTTCTCTTGCACCTAGGACCACGAAAGCCAAGGGAGAGGATAGTGTGTGTTAGAAGTAGGACCACTCGACCAACTCTTTGCACAAGTGTGCCAAGCACGAAAAACACTTGTTCTTTTTAATCTGTCATTGCAATGTGATCTAACTATTTGGAGATGTTGCTCCAACAATCATGGTGTTCTTTTTAATTTTCAAAGGCAATTGTTTGAGTAAACTAGAATTTGAAATCCTGGTCAACTTAATGAAAAACACGTTTGCATGAAGTAAAATTGCTTTGAAAATGAGACAAGTTGATTGTGAATTTTATTTGCACCAAAAATGGAAGTGTGGATTGTGAGTTTTATCTTGATGCAAGAAATAAAATTTGCCTTGTTGATTTTAAGCACCAAAACGAAGTTTGTTTCCTAACTTGCAAAAAAAATAAAGTTGTTTTTGTATAAGTTTGTGGTTCTTTTTACCTTTGAACAATGAAATTCTTTTTAAGAGCCCCAAACAAATGTGTGATTCTTTTTCAAAAGCCCAAATTTGAAATGTGAAGTTAATTTTAAACCAAAATAAAAAGTGAATTCATTTTTAAAACCAACTTCAAAAACAAGTTAGTAAAAAATATAAATCTACTCTTTAATCTAATTTAAATCTGCACAAAAGAGAAAAATAGTTAGTAAAATCCGCCTATTTGGTGGGCTTCTACAAGCCTAAATTTTTTTTTTTTTTGGTTTTTTATTTTTTTTGGTTACAAAGTGATTTGTACAACGTTTTGTTACAATAGCGCTAGTCTGCGTTTGAACAGAGGCACTATTTAACACAAACGTATTAAAAGAAAGGGAAAGACAGAGAAGGGAAAAGCACTGAAACAGGGGGAATAGCGCCAAAATAATGCCAAACGCACCAAAACAATGTCAAAATCGCAACCTGTGTGACATTTTCAACATTCAAACATGTTATTGGTTAAAAAAAAAAAAGTTGATCTTTTTGGTGTTTGGATTCACGTCGGGTTCACCAAATGATGCTCTGCAAAAAGGATTAGAAAATCTGTTTGATGGCAACACACACAAGAGCACAAGAAACAAACGTTAGTGTTAGCAACAAAAGATTATCCTAAACAGGCATATCAAGAGAGATATTAAGCATGAAATAGAAAGCATATAAACATAGAATGAAATAGCTAATCAAGATGCTCATAGTTGCTCCTCCCTTGTTCCTCTCCTCTCCAAGTCCCAAATGAGTGTAGCTCTCAGCTTTTAGCACTAGCCATGGATGCCATATGGAGATTCAAGATGGTTGAATATGATAAGCAAATACTATGCAAGAGTAGATAGTGATGCTATGAAAAAGCTCTATGCTAATGCCAGTATAACAACAATACTCTAAATGCTTCTTTTTGCTTGAGGAGAAGGGTTCTATTTATAGAAGAAATGGGGAAATGAAGGGTTAAGATTGAATGGTTTAATCAAGGGCCAAGTTTGAAAGTTGGGGATCCATGTGCACAATTGGCACCAATAAAATGGTGACAAGTTTCAACATAGGATTGGGTTGAGAGAAGAGGTTGGAGGCATTAAAGGCCTGAGAAGACCTCATGGTTATCTAGAAGGCAAGGGTCAAGTCTAAATTAAGATTACCCACTGGATTAAGAGTTAATCCAAGGATAAACCTTTGTGCAAATGTTTAAGAGATAATCATGGTCAAAGCATTAATGGCCTGATGAGACCTTTGGGTTGGGTAGAGGTTGAGTCAAAACAAATGTTTTAACCATGTGGGAGGGTTGAATTAACCATTAATGGTTATTGGAGACTTTGGGGATTAAGTGGTTGAAGGTTGGAAGCTTTCAAAGGTTATCCAAGACTTTGAGGGTTAATTTGTTGAACACACAAAGCATTAATTGCTTTTCAAAGACTTTGGAGTCTTTGAGAAGTGACTCCAATTTGCTTAGGAATGTGACAATATTTAGGGGATGGATTAGGCTAATTAGGAAGGGTTTAGAAGAATCTAGAAGGGGTTTAGGCATACAAGTGGATTTTGTAGGAAAATGCAAGTGGGAGAAATTTTGGTATTTTCAATTAAAATAAAATCATTTATTTCAATTAAATGGTGTAAGTTGCATTTGGATAAATATTCAAATAAATATTAATTTATTTAAATGAGAAAAATGAAGATAAAGCATGAAAATGCTTGAAGACTTTGAGGGAAACCATTAAAGGCTTGAAGACTTTAAGGAAAACCATTAAAGTCTTAAGAAGATTATAGAAGGAAGCCATCAAGTTTGAAGACTTTAAAGCCATCAAGTTTGACTACTTTAAGGGAAACCATTAAAGGTTTCAAGTGGGTGAGGATAAATAGGATTTTAAATAAATAATTTATTTAAAATAGTTGTGCAACTTGCTTTTGTAGGAAAATACAAGTGGGTGGAGGTTAAAGGTGATTTAAATAAATGATTTATTTAAAATAATTGTGCAACTTGCATTTGTAGGAAAATGCAAGTGGGTGGAGGATAAAGGTGATTTAAATAAATGATTTATTTATTTAAATGTGAGAGGTGGGATTTTGGGGGATTTAAATAAATATTAATTTATTTAAATGTGAGAGAAGATTTAATTAAATAAATATGATTTATTTATTTAATTAATGGTCTGAATTTGGTTAAGTGAATTAAATCAAATAAATTGAATAATTTATTTAATTAATAGGAGAAGAGGGTTAAGATGAATTAATTAAATATATTAATTTAATTAATTATTAATTGATGGTTAAATAATCAAATAAATATTAAATATTCATTTAATTAAGTGGACAGATTTATGTGACTACACTAAGGATAGCACAATCTAACTCTATCATCTCTAGTCTCAACTATTGTGTGCGAGGAAATATATTTGATGAATCTAAATGTGGCAAATCAAATTGTAATCTTGAAAAAATTCGTGTCAACAAAATCTAAATCAATGGATCAATTTGGGGAAACTATCTGATTCTATCATTATGGCAATCATCCTTGTCAACTGCATCCTTCTATAAAATTTGTAGCTTTATCACTTAGCTTTCTGAAGCACCTATTGCAAGCTACTAGGTATGTGCTTTTATCTAAATATGCACTTTCAAAAGTCATATATGCATCATCATCAAATCATATAGCTTTAGATACCATGCATGCATTTTCAAACCAGATGTCTGCCCCAAACAACACACTATTTTACCTACCCTGTAGGTACTAAGAACCACACATGCATGTCAACTTACCAGGCACATGTTTTCATGGAAAATACATGTCAATATAGACCATATACGTTTTATTAACAATTACTAATCTTGTGATGTCTTTGGTTTTCCTAACTTTGATTCCTATTTATGATGCAAAAAAATGCACATACTTGACAAAGTGAAGATGTATCTTCACACATGCTTAAACCTATTGAATCGCTCAACAACACCTACCATCTTCACTACTCCTTTCTCTCATTTTCTCTACTCTTCTCTCGGCTCAATCATTGAAAGTGATGGATGAAAATAAGGATAAATGACCCTTATAGCTTCTATTTATAAGCACTCAAACTGTAATTTCTTGTTCACTTAGCCTATCCTACTCTCTCTTACATTCAAGAGATTGTCTAAACATTTTCTCGATTTTTCACCCAATCTTCTCAGGAAGCATATACCACCTTCCAAATTGGGATATGTATCACTTAATTTTTATATTCTTTAAAACAATGTGATTAATTATATTGTCTTAGATAGACAAAATAAAGACATGTAAAATTGTCCTTTGATTAAATAATTTTGTTTACATAATTAATTATTTTTGTCCTAATGTCTTCTATTAATTAAATAAATCTTTTATTTATATTTTTTTAATTAACTAAGCCTCTTCTTTCTAGTTTAAATAAATATTTATTATTTATTTAGTTCCCACCTCCTTTCTCCTAAATTAAATAAATATTTTTTATTTAATTTATCTAGCCTTTCCTCTATTAATTAAATATATACTTTATTTAATTAATAATTCATTTAATTTTTTCTTCTTATCTGTGTGACAACATCTCTCCCTCAAATAGTTACTCTTCAATCCCATCCCTTCATTTTAATTTGACCTCTTAATCCTATCCACCCTTATCATTCATTCTTTCAGCTCTTAATCTCCCATCATTAACTTTACCTACCCCTCAATCCTATCCATTCCCTTTCATCTATGTAATTATGGCCATTCATCTTTTAATATCTTAATCTAAGCCCTTGATTATCTTTAAGAACTTTATAAAAGAGGTTTCCTCCTTCAATTTTGTCATCCATAATCAAGAAATCATGTTTATACTCTGCCAAAATCTCTCTAGGATATATAATCATAATCATATCCATTCTTCCTTGAGCTCAAGTGTGCATGTGTAACACAAATTTAAGAGCAACATCATCAATACAAGGTCACGAAGCATAGGAGAACAATGGAGACAAGCCTATTAGACATGCAAATGTATAATTTTTTTTAATTTATGTTATTTGCATGATTGATAAATTCTTCATTGGTGTTATTTTGAATTAACTTGGAGATATAGGCTTAGTGGTTGGCTTTGTTATGATTTACAAATAGGTTCAAATTTGACATATACAATTGTAGGAAAAAATGTAATGTATATGTAGTGTACTTGTATTATGCACAACGAGTTATAAAAAAGACAATATTACCCTTGTCCTCTTGGCCCTCTAAATAAATTACCCAAACTATATGTGACTATCAACATAATTATTAGACCTTGTTAGGATGCAAGTGCTAGTTTATGTACAATGAATATGTTTTTTGGAAACTTAACGATATTGTTTATGCAAAGTTTGTTTTGTTGTGATTGGGGTTTTGTTACGTCCCTGATTAGATGTGACAACTCCCTTTTGCTTGCTAATATTTTATTTTGTAAAGTATTAAATAAATAAATAAAATTATGAATAAATTTTATCATTAAATAATTTTATTAAATTATTCTCATGGACCGACTTTTCTCGGTTGGGCTAGTTTAGATTGATGTATAAATATATGTGCTAGGTGAAGAAAGGAGTATCAAAGAATTAAGGAAGTTGCCTCCTCGCACGATATTTCACTAGGATGGTAATACTAGTGAATAGTTCATCAGGTGAGATGAAACCCTTCCCTACACTTACCCACTTTTCATCACCCTTCTGCCATTCCAGCGAATTTAAAGAGTCCACGGGTGAAAGCAAAGTTCAAGTTGTGCAGCGCTGTTGAATGCAAATTGCAAGGAGAGTTAAGTTGTTTCCCCTGTCGCTTGCGATAATCTTGTAGTCATAGCCTCCATACTTTTTATTATACGTCTAAACACAAGAAAAGGGAGACAATTGATCCCCTCTACTGGTCTTTAGTATCAAGTAATAGAAGGATTAAGAAATTAGAAAAGTGTAAATCCTCTGCTTATCATTTATATATTCATGTTGACTAATGGAGGAGTCTAATTATTGAAGAATGTAATGGAACTAGAGTTATTGAACGAAATAAGACCAATAGTTTGTAGGCTATTATTTTGTTTACCAGTCTACTCTAAAATGGTTATCTAATTCTTGAAAGTGATATGCAACAATTCTATGATATTAATTTAAATCTATTAAAGTGACTTCTGCAATGATAATTTCGTTGTTTGAGTAATTAGTTTTGAGTTTCATTCTTTTATTTCATTTTGGTTCAATACCACTTATTTATCAAAAAGATTTGCAAGAGTTTTCCACCTGGTATCTTTCACTGGTATTAGATCTTTGTCTTCCGGTAGCCTGAGAGAAATTGATTACCAACCATATGAGAAAAAGAGGAACTCATGAGGAATTCCAAAATAGCATGATAGACTTCATGAGGAATTCCAAAATAGCATGATAGATTCTATGAGATAGATCTTCCAACTCCTAACGGAGTTAACCCAACGATGGAGAAAAGATTTCATTGGTAATACTAGCAACACATTGCCCTAAGTAGTCCCATACTAGCAATACATTGCCCTAAGTAGTCCCATTCCCAATGATACGAACTTAACGAAGTTATCTGAGACGAAAACAAGAGATGGGCATAGGAGGAGACGGTATGAAGAAAGAAAATGTATTTAACACCGATTGGGGAACATTGCTATTCCCACTTTTTATGCGACTAGTAGTAAATCAGCAAGGGCCTAGTTGTAGAAATCGGACATACGTTTTTAATTAAACCCAGTTTTTGAAGACGAGGGTATTAAATTTTCTACTAAACATCTTGAGTGAATAGCCAACAAATTGTGATGTCATGGCATGATAACCAAGGGGTATGATTCCGTAGTTACTGTAGAAGAGTTCATCTAAATATTGATTGGGAGGTTTGATAAGAAGGATACAGAGACACATATAAAAGGGCCTTGAATTTTGAAGATTCAATGACAAAAGACATCTTTTATGTTATCGAGCAAATGTTTTTAGAAGAGCATGTAGCGTCGCAAACCAAATTAAGTCGAGATGTTTGACATGGGAAGGAAAAAGTTATACTTCACAGGAATAGAATCATGGCAACTAGGTCATAGGTGTTTTCGAAAAGGAAAAATTCATTATGTAGACATAAACTCTCATGACGAAACTGAAGGTGTCAAAGTTAGAAATCCAAAACTATTGCTTAAGGACAATCAACATCTATGATAGGTGGACTGTGATGTCCTCAATTAGATGAGTTTACCCCCTTTTATTTGCTCATGTTTCGTTAAATAAAGTATTAAATAAATAAGTAAAATTCTGAATAAATTTTACTATTAAATAATTTTATTAATTTTTTTTTTGTTGGGATAACTTATTTTTATAGTTATTTTCTTAGGCCCACTTTGCTAAGTTGTGGCTATTTAGATTGGTGTATAAATGTATTTGCTAAGTAAAGAAAAGGGTATTGAATAACTAGAGGAAGTTGGCTTCTAGCAGAATAGTTCATTCAGATGATAATATTAGAAATAGTTCATTGGGTGGGATGACATCCTTACCTACGTTTAATCATTGTTCATTGCCTTTCTAGGGGAAGGGTATCAATAGTGGACATAGTTCCAATAGTGGACACCTTTTTGTCAACCCAACCCAACCACCTAGCACTAGATTGCAAAGGAGCCCAACAAATTGATAATGGAAAGTTCATTAATGAATATCACATGTACCAATAGTGGATAATTTTGCACAAATGTCCCAATACTAATTATAGAAAAAAATGTCAAAAAAGGTGATCTACTATTGGGGCATTTGTCCAGTACTACTGCAAATCTTGAGTTATTTACTTTTGGTGCAAAGAAGTTCATGTATGGGTAGTCACTTTGAAATGACCACTTTTTGACCTTTCAACACATAACGATTTCCACAACGTGCATCATCACTACCGAGAAGCTGGATCCCTAGTTATAAGCAATTAAGTGACATACTGAGACAACCAAAAAAAAAATGAAATTTGACATACAGTTTGAGAGTTCTATGTGTGCAAACTTAGCTATGTCCACTACTAGTACCCTTCCCCTAGCTCTATAGCTACTTCCAAGATTCCATGAGTGAAAGTGAAGTTCAAGTTATGCGCTGAATGTGAATATCCAATAAGCTTGTAATTGTAGTCTCAATATATTTGCTTGCAACTCTAAATGGAAGTAAATTGATACTATCGATCCCCTCTCCAAGTTTTCTATCTCAGATAGTGGAAGGATTATGAAATTAGATAAGTGTAAATTATCTACTTCTAATTTATATACACATTTTCAGCATTAGAGAAGACAAATTATTGAAGAATGTAATGGAACTAGCTATTGAATGAAAGAAAAATGATATTTTAGGGCCTATTATTCTATTCATCAATTTATTTTGAAATGATTATATAGTTCTTGAAAGTGATATGCACTGGTCTTGAGATATCAATATAAATTTGTTGAGATGACTTTTGCAATGATTATTTTATAATCAAATTTGTTTTAACTTCCATGTTTTTATCTCATTTTGGTTCAACACTATTGTAAACTTATTTATCAAAATTAATTGCAATATTTTTCTAGATGGTACCTTTTAGTGGTATCGAACCTATGTCTACTACTAGCCTGAGGGTAGTTCATGAGTGAGAGAGAACCACAATACTATCTATGTGAGAGAAAGAGGGGAATTGCAATTTGTAACAAGGAGGATGTTAATGCTAAATCAATTAACATGAGAACTAAAAAATTCCAAAATAACATTATGGAATCCATGAGAAAGATGATAAAACTCCTAAGGGAATTCACCCAATGGTGGAGTAGTGATAGGATTTCAAAATATAGGGCAAAGGGAGTTCGTCAGATGGAGAAAAGATATCAGTTGGTGGTGTAAAAATTTTTAGTTAACATTAGAATTTTTGGGATAATTTTTTGGAAAATGAAGGAACTAGTAGCAAGGAAGATGAGAAACTTGATTAGGTAAATAAAATAGATGGACTTCGTGAAGAAAACAATAGCTTAATAATTCTCACTCACAATGATCTGACCTTCAAAAAGTTCTATGAGACGAAAAAAGAGGTGGATATGGGAGGAGAAGGTATGAAGAAATAAAATATATTCATCACCAATCGGGAAAGATTACTATTTCCACTTCTGATTGGACTAGTAGTTAATTAGCAAGGGCATGGTTACAAAAATTAGACATAATTTTCATGAAACCCAACGTTTGAAGAGGAGACTATTAAATTTGCTAGTCTAGACCTTAAGCGGATCTCATGAATAGTATTATCACAGTATGTTAACTCAAGGGCATAATTTTATAATGACCATGGAAGAATTCAGCCAAACATTGATTGAAAGGTTCAATAGAAAATATCTAGAGACCCATTTTATACATTTTATAAAAATAATGAAAGAGTGTAATGCTGAAAGAGTACTTTGTAAAGTTTCAAAGGCTAGCAATAATGATTTATGATGTGTTAGAAAAAAGTATTATAGACTTTTTAGAGAAGGTCTAGTTGAACCCCTTATTTAATTCAAGCACATTACAAGAAGCCATAAATAGGGCCAAATTTTTTGAAGATTTGGTGAATAAAGATAAGTGGAGTTCTAAAGAAGCATCTTCTACATTATCAGTGAAATACTTTTAAAAGATAATTTTACCACCGAAGCCAAATCAAGTGGAGATGTCTAAAAATTAGTTGTGAACGAAAAATGTATGCTTCACATGAAGAGAATAATGGCAACTAGGTCATAGGTGTTTGGGAAAAGGATAAATTCATTATATATAGGTAGTTTCTGATAAAGAAATTGAAGATACGAAAGATGGACATCCAAAATTATTTCTTGAGGACAATAAACATCTAGAACTACAATTATTATTAAATAATTTTATTAAAATATTTTCTTATGGCAACTCTTTCTTGAAAATTATTCCCACATGCCAACTTTGCTAAATTGTTGTGGTTTATACTGGTGTATATATGTGGTAACTGAAGGAAGGGGTATTGAAGAACTCAAGGAAATTTCCTTTTGGTACAATAGTCCATTTGGATGATAATCTCAAGAATGGTTCATGAGGTGGGACAAAACCCACACCTATCTGTAGCCATTGTTCATCGCCCTTCTTTCATTCCTGTTGCTTCTAGGACTCCAAGCATGGAACCTAAGTTTAGGTTGTGCATTGGCGTTGAATATGAATTGTAAGGAAGTTTTAAGTCATTTCACTCTCTCATGTGATAACCCTGTAATCAAAGAGTCCATGCATTTTGTTGCATCTCTAAACACAAGCAAAGGGATACTATTGATCCACTCTTCTATTCTATAGTAGGTAATTAAAGGATTAATAAACTAGATAAGTGTGAAATCTCTATTTATAACCTATATATGCATGCTCATTAATGGAAGAGTCTCATTATTTCAAAGAATGGAATGGAACTAGTTATTGAATGAAGGAAGACTGATATTTCATGAGCTATTATTTTATTTAACAATCTATTATGAAAAGGTTATATAATTTTTAAAAATGATATGCAATGATTATAAGATATTAATTAGAATTTATTGAAATAAATTTTGTAATGATTATTTTCTAATCTAATTAGTTTGAGTTTCATGTTGTTATCTCATTTTGGTTCAATACCACTGTAAACGTATTTATCAAAAATATTTGCAAGAGTTTTCTAGTTGGTATCTTTTAAGTTTTTAGAATCATATATGAACTAATGCATCTTTAAATTGAATAACAAATTCATATGTTTAATGTATTAATTTTCTGAATTTTTCTTTGTGGATCAATTCTTTAATTTCAATTCCATCTATAGAACTCATCAAGTGAGTTGGATGTAGTCTTTCACTTGACACCAACATTTTAGGTTATCTTGTGGGATTTAAGCTGTTGCTAGCCTAAAGTTAATTTTATTTGACAGTTTTCCTTTATTTATATACTTTTTGTGTTTGAGTGTGTATGGTTATGTGTTGTACCTAAATTTTTCAGGAAGCACTCATACAATTTTAAAAGTGTTGCATGGACACATTTTTAATGGGTACCATTATACATTACTTCTAATCAAAGGAATTTGTACATTTCATTAAATTATCATGTGTTTTATGATAATTTGTTAGGGATGCCTAGATATATTATAGGCTCTAGTCATTCCCTAGGCATAGGGGACTTCACTTTGTGAACCTATGTTATATCACGTGCATTCATGGTATACTAAAGAATTACCGTATTTTCAAAAACTATTGCCCTAAACTTCTTTTTGTCACCCCCTCCCAATATATAGTCTGAATTAAAAGCCCCCTATTTTTGACAAATATTATATTTTCCATAGCCCGAATTAAACCCCCCCTATTTTCACCGATAGGCAATATATTGTACCCTCATTTTTAGGATATTAAACCCCTCAATATGAATGCATGTGATATAATGTTTCCTATCTAGTGAAGCTCCCATGTCTCTACGTAATGTAAAATGCCAGTCTATTTTACTTTAATGGGTATAATGTTTTGAGGGTTGAGCTCTATGATGTTCAACTTACCCAAAACTTCTTAGTCATCATTTCATGAAGTGGAATGGATTTTAATGCCTTCTAAATACTTTTAATATTCTACCAGTTTTTCTAGTTAGGATGTTCCACATCTTTCAATGTTGCTATTATTATCCATTCATACATGTATATAGAGGGATGGTTTTGATGGGTGCATCTAGTAAATTTCCATTGGTTATCATGATGGAATTTTTTTCTACCATGTTATTGGGCTTGTCTATTCATATTTATTATGCTGAGAGGATTTCGTAAATTCATTTGATAGATAGTCTGGAATAGATTTCCATTAGACTATATCTTTATACATATTGGTGCCATTTATTAATTCAACATGTTCATATATAATCAGTCAAACTAGTTGAGGGGTTATTTATTTAAAAATACTTGATTAAGAAAATGAATACTCTGAATATTATAACTAAAATATTTGAATTAACAGTTGACAGGTCTAGGAGATGAATGTGTTTGGTTGGGAATGAATTTAAAAAAAAACTTATGTCTATTAAATCCAAAGAATTAAAGATAATTTTTATTTGCTTAATTTCTATTTGATATTTTTAAAGATGGTTTTCATGCAAGATAATTTGAGTTTCTAGAGTCATGTTGTGATAGCTTTGCTAGATGCATTACAAGCATCTATGGTATGAAAATTTAAAGATATAAAATTGTGTGTCATCCACACAAATAAGGTCACCATTATGGTGAAGAAAATTCATCTTGCAACGAGAACTGATGGTGAAAGAGCATAAAATCTTCTAATATAGCACAAATTTGTGAAATTATGATTTTTTAAAGTTCTATAAACTAGCTTCTCTCATATAGGTGATGGAATAGACTATTACATTTTAGACCTATGCAAAGAATCCCTAGACACGTTCTAGTAACTCTGGTCTTCAAATACATTTTATTCATGCTAATAAAAATTATCTTGAAATGAAAAATAGAGCATTTTAAAGAATAAGAAGCTTATATATTTTCCCAGTAGTAATATTATTGTCTCAACTAAAACACACTTCCAAAAATCTTTCATAGTTATCAAGATCCAAATCAAGCTACCATGAAGTTGGAAAACATTAGCTTTTTGCAAATAAAATTTCTTATCTTGATTGCATTAATAGATTGTGTAAAGAATATTATGAATTGATAGCATGGAAATGTTTATAACTCTTAATCTCAAAAGAAACCTTCCAAAAGGAATATTTATTTTATGTAAGAAAACATATAGGTAAGATGCTACAATTTTCATCAGTAATTCAAGAAACTAGTACTATAAGAAGTGCTATACATAAGTGTGCCTAAGATAGTGACATCATCAATACATGGCAACTACATCCAATGATAAAGTATCATCCCAACCTAGTGATAGTGCTAGGATTAATTAATAAATAAAAATATTTACATTCTCTTAGCTACTAAATCTCAAATTAGACTTCTCAAGATCAAATTTAGGTTTGAAAACATGTGGATATACATTATTTATACTTCTAAGATCTCTCAAATTCATTTCAATTTAGATATAATGCATCGACAAATGGTAATATTACAAAGTCCTAGAGATATACCCCTTGTCTAAACCCACACACCAACAAAGGATTCTCACATTTTACTTGCAAAATTGAATCAACTAAAACTTACCATTCTTGTTTTTTTCTTTATTTTTTCTCAAATCTGCAAATATATGGCATGAAGCACATTGCACACTTGCACCAAAAATGTAGATACAATAGGCATCTTGATAATGTAACTTGGAATTAAATATCTAATGAATTTGACCTTGACAAGATAGTTTTCCTTTTACTAAAGAATATATAATAAAACCCAAATTCTAGTTGCTATTGCTACCTAGATCCTTTTAAACAAAGAAATGGATCCAAGTTGGTCTTTTAAATGGATCTCTCTTAGAGGTCAGAGATATTGTATATCCTATCAGATCTAAAACACCAAAATTTACAATATACATTACAATAGCATTTGATAACTATAATGGTCTAGAATGGGGTGAAATAAATGCCGAAATTATACAATACAATTAATGTCACATGATAATGATAAGCGATAACACTATCCATGACATGGGATATCAATTTACACACTATTTTAATACCTTAGATTGAATAAAATAACTATCTATATTAGTAAACATGAATGACAAGGGCTCACATTTACAATATTGTTTAGAGTCTAAGTCTATAAAATTATTTCATGTGGAGTCCACATTCTTTTTAGCTCCTACTCAAGAATGAAAACATTTCATACAATTTTATTAGAAAGAAAGAAACATATTTCCTACAATTTCTCTCATAATAGTAAATTCAAGTAAATTCAAGTATGTATAGTAGTTACACACTAAGCTAATTAATGATCTAAAATTAGTGTGCTTGTAAAATTTAAGGACAACCATGTGAATAATGAGATACATACCTTATTAGTGTCGGTTACCAAACCAACACTATAGCTTAGCATGGGGTTTTTCAAGAAACCCTAAGGACTCTTGGGTACTCCTATAGCTCAAGGTATGCATTAATTTCTTGAATGTTGAGAAGGCTTAGAAGGCTACTAAAATTAAATGTTAGAGAAAATAAGTAACTATGGTACGGTCCAAGAATACTAGGGGAACTTCCCTCAAAGCAAATAAGTTTGTGAGGAGAAATAAGCACATGTAGGTCATGTATTGGATTCATCATTAGACATTTCTAGTGAATGAGCCAAATTTTAGTTCTTACAATACCTACCAAGATTATTAGGAATTGATTTGATTATAGATTATTGTAGATTTATAAATATTCTATATAGGATTTGAATTATCTAAATTTAATGTTTAATGCATGGTTGAGATGTACAAGGGTGAGTTTACTTAAATATGAAAGATGAAGGCTGGTTGCAAATGGATTGAGATGGATTTATTAAAAGATGAATGAATTTTATGTTATTTTATTGTGAATGGTTTCCATTTAATTGATTGAAATGATGATTATTCAAAAGATGTTTTCTATTTATGTATTAATTATAGATGAGCATGTGAATAAAAAGACTATTTATTTCTTCTAATTAAATATAAAACATAGATTTTATTTTATTTGTTTTCGCTAAATATAGAGATTAGATTATTTTTTTGGTTATTTTGAATAATGGAAGAAAGCTATCTTTTTTATTATGGTAAAAACAGGTTTTGAAGGGACCTGAAACCCTTTACAACTAGTCAGAAAACTATTTAACTTGGATAATGGAAGAAACCTATGTTGAATAACCAAATTATATTAATTTTTTAATTACGTGTATATGTTAATGTATATTTTTTGATTAAGGGTAAACAAGTTTTGAGGGGACCCGAAACCCCACAGGTTTTGAAGGGACCCGAAACCCTCAGATTTTACCAGGATCTGGAACCCACATAACAATGTTGCTAAAAGAAAAGAACATCAACGTACTAGCAACCAAGCCACAAACTGGACACAAAATATCCCTAACACATAAACAAGGGTTTTACAAGGCTCCCTTAACCTAAAAAATAATGGAGTTTTGAAAGGTTCCCCTAACCTTCATCAAGGATTTTAAACTGGCACCCAAAACCAACAAAAAAGGGTTTTCCTAGGCTCCCATAACCTGTAACAAAGTCATCAGCTTACCAACAACACAACTAAACCTTAATCAAAAACCATCACTGGCCAGACTGGGCCCTTTAAAATTGCTAGCATCTAGCATGCTTGTGGAATGAACAAAACTCCCACAACCAATACACATGAAGAAGAGAAGAACCTGAAAGCACAAATGGGGGTTTTGAAAGGTTCCCTTAGCCTTCATTACATATACTAGGAGGGTTTTTGAAGGCTCCCTCAAACCCCAAAAAGAGTAGAAAGCATGGTTAAAAAAACCTAGCCCCGACCATGAAGATCCACAAGAAAGTAATGGTAGGTGGCCTCAACCAACAACTCGAGAAGCATCCTCACCCAAAATACCTTCTCCCACCATCTCCCCACCTCAATCGGGAAGAGGTCCACCTCAATAGGAATAGAAAGAAGAAAGAACATCAGCCTCAAAGACTCTCTCATAGCAAGCAAAAACCCAATTATGCTCAACCAACAAATCTCCGCCTCAATAGGAGAAAGGCCCACCTAAGACAAGCTAGGAAAAGAGCAGCCCAAAAGCCCACACATTACAGTCATGGAAAAGAAAAGAAAAATCTCCTCCACCTTTGAAGGAGGAATTTTTAGAATAGAGAAAAAGTCGATCAACCATCTCTCTAACTCAACAGAAGACAGGTCCACCTCCAAAGGACAAAAAGAAAAGCCAACATAGATATCGAACAATCCTTTCTTAGCCAAAAAAATCCCCTCCATCAGAACAAAAGAGCAACCTAACACCAGGAAGGAGCCAAGAGAACAGGGGAAGCGAGTAGAAGAAACCCAAACCAAAGATGAAATAGGAGAAGGCCAGAGGGTCTGCTCATCCTAGAGACAGTGAATCCCCTCCAGAACAATCATAGTCTTCCAAGGCCAAACAACACCCTTCTTCATGAAACCCACCAAAGCAGAGAGGAACAGGGTATCCCCCCAAATGGGCAAGAAAAGGACAGGAGAATTTTAGATGGGATTGGTATATAGTGATGTAGTATTCCAGATGGTATTATGTAGTAAATTTTAGGTGTCTATATAATTAAACTCAAGAAATTAAGAATTTAGGATAGAATGAAAACCTTATGGCCTCACCTTGCAAAACAATAATCTTGTAAAAACACACGTGATCTCATATGATTCCTATGATTCTATCTCTAGCCAAATTTGATATTTGATACTTTAAAAAATAGATAGTTGATTATATTTGATATATGAAATATTGTAGTAGCACAAAAAAGAACTAGCAAGCTTTCTAAATGAGGGTGTAGAGCTGTGTTGATGTTCCTCTTGCATTGTGCATAAGCAAAGACGCTATATTAACAATAAAGAGTAAAAGTGATCATAGATTCATATAGGAAATACTAGTATAAATAAATAAGATCACTATAAACTTTCAAAATATTAAAAATAGATATATAAATTGTTATTGAAAGATTTAATTAAATTTGAATGCATCAATTAAATCCATATATTTATGTAATTTAGTATATAAAATAAACTCAGCATTAGTTTTTAAAACTCATAAAACTTTAAGAAGTGTCACATCTATACAATTTTTTTTTCAAAGAAAAGTATAGAATAAATTAATATATTCAAATTTTATAAACCTGTGATAAAATTAACGAATAAATCATTTGTACAAAATTTAAAAAAATAAAAGATTAAGAACATCTAGAATCGCTCAATATATTGCTTAAATCCTCAACCTTTCAATATGACTTTTTTGTTTTCTAGTTTATATGTTTGTTTAAACTTGAGAAAGTATTTATAATAGTCACTAGATATCAAGTGGCATTTATTTATCTCAATGTCATTTAATATTTCATTACGATCTAGATTTTTTAGTGTGCCTTTCAAATCAGAGTAATGCCACCTTTTTTTGACATTCATTTTTCCCAATCTAATATAGTTTGAATGTAAAATTTTGTGTGTTGTAAATTTTCATATACAAAGGATAACTAGATAAGATAAATTGGTGGTTTCTTGATGGAATGTGATGAATGACAAGCATTGAAGAGATGGTGATGTGCCAGCCAAATTTGATGCAAATGTCTATCCATATGAGTGTGCCAACCTCATCTCTTTCTCTACAGTCAATCTTGCTATTTGGCCAGCACTCTGATGATGTTTACTTCAATCTGATCTCCTCCTCATCCCCACACACAAAATTCACATCACCTCATAAATTAGAAGTCTGTGTAGCCACTTTTGTTTGTTGCACAGACTTTAAACCTATTTACATCAATGTGCTCTCCTCCACAGCTTTTACAGGATTCAAACCACCTCATAAGTTGGTGTAGCTACTTTTTCTTTTTGTACATGGATGAAAATTAGAATACTTAGAGAAGACATCAAAAGATTATCAGTAGTCTTTTAAAAAAGAGATCACAAAACTAGGTAACATATTGTTATAATGCTAGTTTTTTTAAATCTTTTTTAGCTTCATAAAAGTTGTTTCTTCTATTTTTACAAGTGTTAATTTCTTTTGATCTTTTCTTTCTTCATAACAATGGTTTCTTCTATTTCCACAAATGTTGATTTCTTTCATCTTGTCATCTTCCATAAAAGTTTTTTTATCTCTTTTTATAACTCTTTCTTTGTTCCATTTTAAATACTATTTATTTTTCACACTATTTACAACAATGTCCTCTCTTTCCTATCTTTTACTATCAACACATGAAATTTTCATCAGCTCATAAATAGGAAGTCTATGTAATTACTTTTGTTTGTTGTATAGATGTTTTTGTGCTTTCCCCTACCACCCTACTAAACAAATGAAGCATTTGTTGTGTTGACATTGAAAGCCAATGATATATATTTTAAACTATTGAAAAACATTACAGTAGAGATTAAACAAATTTTTAAGATGGCAATGTTTTTAATTAAGGGAAAACAGGTTTTAAGGGGACCAAAAACCCCATACAACAGGTTTTGAAAGGACTCGAAACCTAATAGATTTTATCGGGATCTAGAACCCAACAAAGTATGCTGCTCAAAGATATTAACATTGAAAACCACAGCCAAAAAACCAACACAGTTGACTCTTCAGCTTCCAACTAATGCAAAATGATGCTGCTAAAAAGAATAGACATAGAAAACCAGCAGGCCTACTAGATCCAGGACTAAAAGGATCAACCACAAGAACAAACACACGAAGGCATCCTTAGCCTATAACTGCAACCATGGGTGAATTTGAGCACCCATAACCACTAACATAAACTCCAAATTACAACATTTGACCATACAAACCCAATCTAGAAACAAAGGGTTTTGAAAGGCTCCCCAAACCTTGAATCTAGGTTCTGAACTAGTACCCAAAACTAGCAAAGGGTTTTCCCAGGACCCCCAAACCTCCAAAAAAGACTCCAGGTCACCAAAAGCATAGCTTGTCCTTAACTAAAAATAAGAACAATAACTGGCCAGGCTGGGCCCTTGAAAACTACTAGCATCCAGCAAAGACAAAGCGTCCAAAAAGTGAAGCAAAAAGGCCAATCCAAGATACAACAAGAAGATCCCTAGCCATAGAACCAATTGGGAATCTGAGATGAGAAAGTCCCAGACCCATATGAGAAGACACCTTTGGGAGAATAAACCAGCAACCTCAACAGGCAGCTTGGACAACACCAATAGTCGACAAAGCCCCATCACTCCATCTCCCCACCTCAATATGGAAGATAACCACCTTAGTAGGAATAGGAAAAAGGTAGATAGACAACATACAATGCTCTCTATCAGCCAAGAAAAGCCAACCCTCTCCCCTCATCTGCATTTCCACCTTAATAGGAAACAGGGTCACCTCAAAAAGACATAGATGGGAGAAGGACAAAGGCCCAGAAAATCCTCCCAAAGGGCTACTCAAGAGAAAACCCTTCACCTCAATAGGAAAGTAGCCCAGCACCAAAAAAGAGCAAAAATAATATCCTTCTGAAAGCCAAAATGAGACAGACCAAAGCATCGAAGGAGCCATGAAAGCTGGCAAAGGAGAGAGAACAAAACCACATATGAACCTCACAACCAAAGATCCACCTGGGTCCCAAATATTACCAAGTCCCTCACACATTTCAATCTCCCCAGAGCTATATCTACTCTCCCCTGAATGGATAGTGACCGTCCAAGGACCATTCTCCTGAAACGTAACCCTCCTCAGTGAAAAAAATTCATCCATCTCTGCTCCCATACCCAAATACCTCAGCCCTTGAGCCCTCTTCTCAACAATCAAAACAAAAAGGAAAGAGACAGGGGAGAGCACCACAAACAAAACCCCTCCAGGATCCCCGCTCCTAGGCAAAAAGAAAACACCCACTAGGGACAAGCACACTCCATCCCCCCATCCGTAAACACCCCTCTCAAAGACTAGGACTTCAAACCCCCACACCACATCTCCCACATTGTAGCCCTTAACACCTCCAGTAGAATCCATCTTAGAAGGCACTAGAAAGGAACAAAGGAGTCACCATAGAGAAGCCCTTCCTCGGCTAGGAGGTAAGCAAAGAAGAGCAAGGCCAAATTTATCTTCATCTGCATCTTCTTCCCCATCTTTGACCACACCAGAAGCAGTCCCTCCCGCTCCCACCTTCATGCCCACCCGCTCCATTTTAAGATGTCAATGTTATTCTTCTTCACAAATGTTGATTTCTTTGATCTTCTTTAACTTTATAAAAGTTGTTTCCTCCATCAACATAATTGTTGTTTTCTTAAATCTTTTCATCCTTCATAAAATTTGTATTATCTCTTTTTATGAATTATTCTTTCTTTCCTTTTAAATACTATTTCCTTTTCACACTATTTATATAAATGTCCTCTCTCTCCTATCTTTTACTACCAACACAAAGAATTCCCATCAACTCACAAATAGGTAGTTTGTGTAATCGCTTTTGTTTATTGTATATATCATTATGTCCTTCCTCCCACCACCCTACAAAACAGGAGAATCATTCATTATGTTAATATTCAAAGCCAAATATATATTTTTCAAATCATTTAATTTTTAAATTTTTAAGATGTCAATGCCATTCTTCTTCACAAATGTTGTTTTCTTTGATCTGATCTTTCCTCATAAAAAATATTTCTTTATTTCTTCATAAAAGTTATTTTGTCTCTTTCTAGTACTCTTTCCTTCTTCCATTTATAATACCATTTTCTTTTCATAGTGTCTAGATCACTAACAATTTTTTTGAGAATGATAACCTAACCATTTTTAGTGATGGTCATTTGTTTACCTATAAGTGAAAAACTATGAATAACATTACATGTTTTGTAAGGTAGTCTTTCAATTTAAAATATATAAAACTTGCCTTTATAATTATCCAAAAAAAATATTATTCTTACCTAGCCATAATTTATATTTTAATTAAATTGAGGTGCATAATTATTTGAAGAATTATGATATAGGAAAACTATATAGATACTACACTTCAGAACCCATCCTAGTGAATTTGTACTCTGACTTATTACTAGGAATGCCACCTTGGTGTCCAATGGATACATTGAAGAGCTGTGGTCACCCAAGAAACCTTATAGCTTATCATGGGGTTTCCAGTAAACCCTAAGGACTCTTGGGTACACCTATAGCTTAAGGTAGGTATTTATTTCTTGAATGGTGGGAAGCTTAAGAAGGCTAGTGAAATTAATTAATAGAGAAAAATAATAAATAAGGTATGGTCCAAGAATATTAAGGTAACTTTCATCATAGGCAAGAAGGTCATGAAGAGAAATAAGAACATGTTGGTCATATATTGGACTGATAATTCATCATTACACATTTGTGTTGACTGGCCCAAATTTTTGTACTTACAATACCAACCAAGATTATTAGGATTAATTTGATTGTCAATCAAAGTACATTTATAAATATTTTAGAATACCTATGCAAAAGAAAAAACTTTTACCAAATTAAAGAAGATCAAAGAAAACAACATTTGTGAAGAACGACATTGACATCTTAAAAATTTATGTAATCTGTACTATAATATTTTTTAATAATTTAAAATATATTGTAATAATAAATTGGCAATCCAATACATGACTAGCATTTACTTATTTCTCCTCACAACCCTTCTGCCTTTGATGGAAGTTCCCCTAATATTCATGGACCATACCATATTTATTATTTTTCTCCCTTTTAAAATTTACAAGGCTTCTAAACCTTCCTACCATTCAACAAATAAATTCTTACCTTAAAATATAGGGGAATGGACAAGATTCCTTAGGGTTTCTTGCGAAACCCAATGCTAAGCTATAGGGTTGCATGCTTCTCAGATGCTACAAACCATTAATTTAAAAAATTATCCAATCTACTTTATATAAGGAAATGCCTTTGAGATAATTATATATTTTAATAGATAGATACAATGAACATTAATTCATTATTTAGATACAAACTATTTCTTCTTGAAATGAAAAGTAAAATCCATCCCACACATGCTCCCTAAAATAGAGAATTATACTCATGGCTAATTTTCTTTGCAAGAAAGTAAAATCTCTCATATTTTATATTAATCTAAAAATTTTATTTATTATAATAAAAATAAATATATCGTATGTTCTGTAATGATAGGAATGTCAAAAAAGAGTTAATGGATATAAATAAAATAAAAAAATATAAATATAATATGAAAATCTAAAAGTTGTATTAGTGAAATTCTTATAGATAGTAAATATTATATCGTTTGATTTATAAAATTACTTCTTAGAATCAATGTAACTTTATTTATATTTTTAAAACTAGAGGTATAAAAAAAATCAATCATAGATTTAACTAAATAAATTATTAGTATAGTTATGAAAATATTAAACCAAGAGAGGCTTGAGGGTATGTGCAGGATCATGAGGGGCCTAAAAGTGGCAACCTTCTGACTAAGTTATGATTGATAGGTTGATTGAAAAATATCTATAACTTTCAAATGGTGTCACATTTTTTGAATCTGAAAAATGCATCACATTCTATGCTTCGTATACTATAGGATTAAAAAAAGAAAATTTGAATTTCATAAAGTTTTGAATAAGTTATGGTGGTCAGACATATAAGTTTTTTATATTTTTAAAAAGATGTAGTAAAAAAATCATAATTAATTATTTATTTCAAAATAAAATACAAAAAAATATGTGTCACATCCGGGCATGAGTCTTCTACTTATAGTTAAAATAATATTAAAAAATATTATGATTTGATTATGGTTAGGGTGGTCAGACAGACACCCACTTCTTATATTTTTCCTGAATTTTTAGTACTACTGCATTGAAATTTCAATTTTTTGTCAAATAGATTTATTTATTTTCAGAAAAGAACTAGTAGCTTAAAAACTAAATTCAATTTTCTACAAATTATACATATTTTTAAAATAATCTTGGTAATTTATTCAATTTTTTACATCAAGGTGCCTAACTCTGTTTTGCTGATTTTCATTGCCACTTAAGGGCCTGTTTGGCCCACCATGATCCTGCACATACCCTTGAACCTTACATAACTGCAATTAAAGGTGACAAAACCAAGGGCTCGTGTGAAGTGAGGATCCATGAACAAAAACCTAATGCCAAAAAGTGGACCTAGCGGAGACTACTAACATGACCAAACCCAAAAAACTAGAACTAGGCACTGGGCACCACAAACAAAAAGATACACTCTCCCACCAAAAGCATCAACCAATGGCTTACTAGGTGGGAGAGTACTCCAAATTCCTTTCTAATTACATATCTTTACCTTTCTCTAACACAGTGAGATTTTTAGAAGAATCTTTCACAAAGGTAATAGCCGAGGAGTTCTCCATAGATTTCACCTTGGAAATAGATGCTTCAAGCCCTATCATAGTTGAGGAATCTAGGTGTCTTCTTTTCTTGGTCCATCTCCTCACAATTTCATCTTGAATGCCATGAAGAGTATCAAAGTCCTTTTCAGTTATCTTCCTATTTTGGTTAAAGATGCTCTTGATAGTCCTCATCATATTATCTTGGTTTTCCTGGTATGACCATTTTTCTCAATGAGATCCCTAATAGAGTTGTCTAATTCTTCCTATTTCTCAATCATTGCAACAAATTTTCCCATCACCATCGAAGCCCTCTACTATTTCTTGTTGTCTTCCCAACTAAAGGCTCTAGCTTCCACCTCTAAAATTGCTTTGAGCTTGTTAATTTTCATTTTTCCCACCTCAAATTGTCCCAAAATTCAGTGGATAGAATGTTTGTTCTTGTTAAAACCTCACAAAGTTTGTTCACCTTGGCCGCAAATAAGCTAAATTCCTCCATATACAAAGTACTTAAAGGAGAGGACTTAGGAGAATCATGTGGGGAAGGGGGGAGGGGGCATCAACCTCTTTACTCACATTATTATTTGAGGTCTGATTAGACCCTATAGACAAGGAATAATACATATCCTTCGAGTCCTCATTAACAATGACTATTTTCTGAGTAGATGTTTCACCAACTAGAGAACTCAGAGGAGTCTTGGATTTAGTATTTTGAGAGGGGTTAATCTGGGCGGGAAACTTATGGGTTTTGGAAGAAGCAATATCTACATATGGATTAACTAGAAGCTCAACATAGAGACCGAGACCAAAACCCAAGCCAGAGGGGTTAATATTTGGGCAACTAGAAGGAGTTAGACAGAAATGGAACTTACAGATGCATGAAGAGACCGTGACGCAGGGGGGAGGGAAACATTAGCCTTATCAACCTCCATAGACTAGGAAATAGGGGTTAAAATCCATAAGGGAAAATTCATCCCTACCCCATGCCGAAGGTGATTAAGAATCGAGAACAGTTGAGAATGAAACTACTTGAAGCACTTATCTAGGGTGAATAAATTCATCAAAAGAACAACCACATCCCTCCAAAAGCTAGGTAGGTCATCCATTTTGAAATTTGTTTGGAGGTGGGCGACCATCTTGCCTAAGCCCAAAAATATTTTTAAGTATTCCTTATAATTCCCTTTAGGATTCTTCTCAAAGGTCTCGCCTTCTATGGGAAACCTTATAACCACTACAATATGTTTCAAATTTGGTCAAAATGAGCTATTGATGTGTTTCCATTAATGCCAACATGATTTGGTTGCCATTAGTGTCTAATTGGTATAATTGATATTGAGTTTCTTGTCCAGTTGTGCTGAGAGAATTTCTCTATATGTCTTCTATATTGTATAGTTATCAATGTGGTTTTGATTTGTTGTCAAGAAGTGTTTTAGAGAGATTATGTATTTGGGATTAGGTTCTCTAGATTTAAGTGATAAGGAAGTTGCCTTCACCAATGTGTGATAGCATTTGGCAGTGTTTTTATGTGAAATGCATACTCTACATTTTTGAGTTGTCTTGTGATTTATGGTGTTGCAGTTTTGGAGTTAAGTTGATAATGCCCTTAGCTTCATTATATTAAGTTTTCTTATGTTCTTATGTTTTGAAAGCATTTTGTAAATTTTCAATGGTGTTTTCTCTAGGTTTGGCCAACCTTGCGTGTTTAAACTTCACATTATTGATCTAATGATTATGGATCATTGTATAACATGTTTGATGTTCTTTTTGGTCTCAATTAAGATGTGTTGTGGTCCAATTTAAATTATTTTTCGCTGGGGGAATGTTTAGTGCAGACCTCATTTGAATTGTGTCCAATTAAGATTCTTTTCCAACCTTGGGAAATTTCGCATATGCAAGGATGAATATGTGTGTGTGACTCTCTGTGTGTATGTGTGTGTGTGTGTGTGTGTGTGTGTGTGTGTGTGTGTGTGTGTGTGTGTGTGTGTGTGTGTGTGTGTGCATGTGTGTGTGAAAAGAGAATGACATTGTGTGCATATAAAGGAAGTAATTTGAGATGAAGGTGTATGAAAGAGGATCTATCTCCCTAATCATTTGATGACTGTTGTTTGATTTGGAGGAAAGTGTTGAACAGTGTGGTCATTCATGTGTTAGCTATCAGAGGTAGCGAGTTGTAGTTATTTACAAATATTATGGTTATAGAGAAATATCAGTCGTGGATTCTTTCTCTTTTATTTTTCTTCATCTAGTCAGTGAGCCCTTGGTTAGTGATCTTTTATTTCTTTATTTTGGGTAGTGAGCTCATTGGAAATGAGTCTTTCTTTGTAAAAATCACCTTAATCAATGTCACCCTAACAGGTGTTCACATATTCATTATAGCATTCTCTTTTTTTCCCCTTAACATGGTTTTCTATGTAAAATTTGGTGTTTCATTGTGTATGGTATGATTTTCTTTTCATTTTCTTTCATGCTCATATCTTTCTATGAATTAAGTGATAAAGTTAAGTTATTGAGGATCTAATTTAAAGAACATATTTTAGATTTGATTTTACAGCTGATTCACCCAACCCCCAGTTGTCTTTCATGTAAGAACATTCAACAATTGGTATCAAAGTTTTGGTTCCTTGGAGAAGAGCTTAACCACTTTATGAGATCCTGATTGCACACAATTTGACAATCCCAATGTTTGATGGATCTAACTATTCATCTTGCAAAGTGAATATTCAAGGTTACATGATTTATCTTGGCTATGAAGTTTGGAAATTTGTTACACAAAAGTACACTAAATCACAGACAGGGGTGAACACTCTAGATGATATCAAGAAATTTGAAGACAATGAAATGACAAGGTTTTCTAAATTCACTACTCATTCTATCTTTGGAATCTACTCATGATGTTTGGAACAAATTAGGAAAGACCTATGAAGCATATTCTACAATCAAACAAACTAATTTGTAGAATGTTAAAACTAAATTTGAATGCTTGTAGATGGATGAAGAAGACAAATAACTAGCTACCTGTAGAAGATAGAAAATGTTGTAAATGAGATTAGACATCTTGCTGATAACTTTTCAGAAGATGAAGTTGTCAAAAAGGTACTCATAATTCTTACTACACCCTATAGCTCTAAGGTTTTAGTAATATAAGAATAACATAATAAAAATAAGTATACTACATAATACTTGTATGGCTCAGTACTTTCTTTTGAAATGAGATAATTTGGTTGAACTAGTGCAAGAACATAAACTGCATTTAACACCACTAAATTAGTGAAAGGTGAGGAAACTAAAGAAGAGAAATTTGATGAGATTGAGGAAAACTCTATGAGAAGGATGAAGAAAGAAACCAAAAAGTGCAAAGTTAAATTGCCCTTTAAATGTTTCAGCTATGGAAACATAGGCCATTATGCTTCTAGATATCTTGATAGAATTGCAAATCAAAGAGTGAGAAATTCAAAGGAATGTTCGATAGGAATGCTTATTATATTAAAGAAGATGAAAATATTTTTGATGATGAATCTGATTATGAAGGAGACAATGAATGTTTGTTCTTGGCCATAAAGGAAGAATCTTGTTCTACTAACTATGTCAAAATTATGAAGGATAAGTCTCTGGAAGATGCTACTAAAATAGAAGGTATTGTTGTATCTACTTTTGATGCTAGAAGAGATTGATATGAATGGATTATTAAATAATGAATGTTCAAATCATGTGACTAGTGATAAGAATAATTTTTTAAAGCTTGAAAAATTTGATGGAAGTTTTTTTAGATTTGGGGATGATTAGATGACTAGGATAATTGGAATACGTTCTATTAGCTTTGATCGCAACCATAATGTTGACAATGTTTTCTATGTTAAAGGATTAAATCATAATATTTTGAGTGTTGGTCAAATGTGTGAAATGGATGTAATATTATATTTCAAATTGATGGGCATGAGATTAGGAAAAGGTCTGGAATTGTGATTGCAACAAGAAAGAGGATGGATGGAAATATTTATCAATTAAGGGCAGCTAGCTGATATCACTCAATGACATAAATCAATAAGAGTTGGTTATGGAATCAAATAATGTGTCAGATTAATTTTGATAATCTAGTGAGGATTAGTTCAATTCAAACTGTGAGAGATTTTCCAAAGATTACAAATTCTACTAATGCTATCTACAAAGAATGTCAAGTTGGAAAGAAAAGAAGGAGAAATTTTAAAGTTAAGGAATAATCTTCTACTAGACTATTGGAATTAGTGCACACTAATCTTTGTGGCCTAACCAAAACAAGATGTTAAAAAGATGATATCTATTACATGCTCTTAATTGATGATTACTCTAGAATGACTTGGGCTACTTTCTTAAAACGAAAAATTGAAGCTCTAGAAAAGTTCAAGAAATTCAAGGCTATGGTTGAAAATGAGATAGATAAAAGAATCAAATGTTTGAGGTTTGACATAGGTGGAGTGTTTACTTTTGATGACTTTCTGTGAGAAACATGGGATAAGAAGACATTTATCTACCCCTAGGACACCACAACAAAATGTTGTAGTTGAAAGGATTCAAAAAGAATAATTCAAAAGACTTCTAAAATAATGATGAATCAAGCATGTATACTAGAAATTTATTGGAAAGAAGCAATACATAATATAGTATTGTAATGTCTTAAATTTTGCTCAGTACATTTATGACATGCATGCATGGTGTCTGATGCATTAATGATGAACATGACTAAACTCAAATCATTTTGACATCATGAGTCCTGAAGAAAAGTGCCTTCATTTGCCCTAAAACCCCATTTGGGCCTATCTTTGGCAAGCTAGAAGCACATTGTGTATACATCTGTGCAACACGCTAATGTCTCAATAGATCTTTGATATCACACCCTGCATATAGTCAAATGCCTTTTGATGTGTATTCCTAAGCTTGCTTTCAGTTGTAACAACTCTATTTGCTTCTTTTTGGGTTTAAAAACCTTTCTTTACTCATCTTGAAGGGTTCCCTTTTGAGTTTTATCTCATTTATCACTCAGTGGCTCTCTTGGCTCTCATATTGATCTCTTAATGCTTTATTGAATGCTTTACCAATATTATCAAGCTATCTCTATCTCTATCTCTATCTATAGCGATCTTGCAACTATCTTGCAACAAGCACACATCTCGAGCTTCATCATGATTGCATCTCAAAAAGGGGGTTTGGCTATATGCTTCATCTTCTCTATATCATTTATCTATATTTTATCATTGCATGCAATATATCCATTGAATCTTTGAATGTATCTTTTATTTAGGTGCATTTAACTTACCAATTTATCATTTTATCTACTTGCAATAGGGGTTTTCTTCCATTAAGTGAAGTATAGTTTCTATATTCATATTTACTAATTATCTTTTATTCCAATCAATATATTTGGCTATCTGTGGCGGGTGGAAACACCTAAATAGGGGTTTGACTGAGGCAAGTCCCTATATAGCCCCAAAATTTTCCCCTGTCTCTGTGTATACAGGTGATGAACAGGTTCCACATAGTTAAGAGAAGTTGATGTTAGCTCTCAGGATGACTCTGTGTCTTTTGGTCATATAGATTATAGCACATCATCCTGGCGTCCACACACCTCACTGATGCTCAAAATGCAAGACCTTCTCAAGATTCTGGTATAATCTTCTTTGGACTCTGCATCATTCATTAATTCAAGTTTTTCTAGTTCATTGCTTCTACGCTTTAATCATTCAATTATTTATCTTTTAGCATAAACACTTGTCTTGTTATCCCCTGCCTCATCCTTAGTGCTAGTTTGAGTGAGGTAGTGGCGAATCAATTTTATCTTTGTGATTCATCATCTTAGGAGTAGAAAATTCCCTCCTGTACATTTTGGTGAACCTAACGTGAATGCCAAATGTCAAATCTTTTTCTCTTAGAGTTTGATGCTTTTGACAAGGAATACTCTAAGGATGATTTTGTTATGTTGGATAAAGTTTTAGATGACTTCTTAGAAGCATCTCTTCCCAAAAGAGATGTAAAATAAGTGTCATCATCCACTACATTCTCATTTGAAAATAATAAGTCCTTGAATGTTATTGTTGTTTCCATGACCCATCAAAGGCCTAAGAGACCTTACATTCACCTGACAATAGCAAGTCCTTCTCTAAAGAAAGTTAAAACCATTAATGAAAAAAAATTTAAAGGAGAAACTTCTAATTTGTAGACAAGGTTTATGCAATCAAAGCATTCATCTTACAACACCATTTCTCATACATATAATACTCAAATGAATAAACAAACTCTTGATCGACCACAAGCTTCTCTACAACCTTCTCAGCATGGTCTTCCTAAATTACCTTCATTGACAGATAAGCGACCTAGTGATTATGATCTTATCAACTTAAAGTTACTCCAACTAAAATCTCACTATGGGATTTTCTTTAGACTACTCTGATGTATCAAGGTATACTATAGGAAGATTTTCAAAACATTTTACCGCTCTCTTATGTGAGACCAACGGATGTGAATGCATTGATGGATCATATTTAACTGGATTCACCGAATATCACTTTATATCCTCATCAGCATGCACCTCTAGAAGTCAGTAAATTTGGTAGATCCTCTAATTATAATTGTTTATGAAAATGGTGTTAGTATTAAACAAACACTCACTGATATAGTTTCGACACTTAATGTTTATAGGCTAGATTTGTTACCAAAAATCAAGGTGGATCCAAACACCTTGGAAACTTCTTCTCTGTTCATTCGAGGATTCAATAATAGAGGCAAGACCACTATAGGAATGATCATATTGTCCTTGAAGGTTGTACCTGTCACAATTCCAACTCTTGTATATGTCGTTCCAGGCCGCTTTCTTACAATCTTCTCCTGGGTAGACCATGGCTTCATGCCTTGGGAGTTGTGTCCTCCACTCTCCATGCATCTGTAAAGTTTGTAGCTAACAACCAAGTTGTTACAATCAAGGTTGACCCTGAAGCTATGTGTCTTTTTCAAAGAGCAGTATTTGGTCAAGCCTCGGTTGAAGCTTCTTCTCAAAATTATATACCTACCTTATCCTTTTTAGTGACAACTCCTATCTTTGCTTCATCCCTTGAAAAGAATTATAAGAGTGAAGGAGTATCAAAGGAGGACATTTCTAAGAAGCAAGATTTTGTGAAGGAAAAACTACCTAGGGAGCAAGATTCTTTAAAAGAAAACTCCCCAAAAGTATATCTCTCCGAGGTACAAGCCTTATAGTCTACTCCAAACAAATCACCTTCTCCATCCAAAATGAATGCATGATGGGGGTTCTTTAGACTTCACTAATTCTCATGTTGGTGAAGAAAAAGTTATCCCGGCCAACTGAAGCCTCCTATGGTTTCATTCACTTTGGCTACAAAGGGTGATTATGCGTCTATAAAGCTAGGTGATGCTTATTATGTTGATCATCTTTTCTATATGAAGCCTCCTTCATTTAAGGAGTTTCATGATATTTATGGTCCTGGATATAATATTGTATCACAACTTGGCTATGATGGAAAAGGTTGTGTACCTAATGAAGAAGGCATTCAAATTATTTTCGAAGCTGAACCTCATCAACACAACATTGGATTAGGATGTCATCATACAAGTTAAAGTTCGAAGCCATGCTTAACTATTAAGATGGTTTTTGTCTATCCTCTTCCTCTTAACTTATTCATCAAGAATTTATTGATAATGTTTCACTTCCTAATGAGATGCCCTTGGATCCTTTTCCTTTGAAAATATCCTTGAAGGAATTTCTAGGCACCTATGGTGATTTTACCTCTTATCACCATAAACATTGATTCCCATATTGTTTAAATACCCAAGCATATTTCAGGGAATCTATTAAGTAGGGGGCACCCTTATCTTATAACCAAAGTGTGCTACCCAGAACCTTCAAGATAGGTGACCTGGTACTTTGTGAGAATCAAAGAAATGTCAATGCACCATCGGATAAATTAGGGAAATTTAGCCTAAATTGGTTGGATCCATACATTATCACTTTTGTTTATGGGTCAGGTGCCTATGGTTTATCTTATATGGATTACACACCTACCAAAGAACTTGGCGATGTTGTGCACCTATGTTGATATTATGCATAAAAGACAAGTTGTATGTATCATGCATGTGACACTTAGGTCTCTATGGTAGTCATGCCATGATATTTATTCATCAACATGACATCTAGTCATCTGTGTTATGGAGTGACTATGTATATATATTGTAGCATCCTAAAATTGTGACACTTGCAATTTTGACTGCATTTGGGTCTTCACGATGGCGACGCAACACTGAACCTGAATGGAGACCCCGAAACTTGTTCATGACACCAAAAACTGCATTTTTCAGCACCCTGGCCTGATCCTCCTTGCACCCTGTTGTCCCTAGAGGTGGGACCATGGCGCCCAGCGCCCTGGTCCTCCGAAACTTGTTCATGACACCAAAAACTGCATTTTTCAGCACCCTGGCCTGATCCTCCTTACACCCTGCTATCCCTAGAGGTGGGACCATGGCGCCCAGTGCCCTGGTCCTTCAGGACTAGGGCGCCCAGCACCCTAGTCCCCCAGGACCATGGTGCCCAGCGCCCTGGTCCTTGGCCCTATTTTGGGCCCGGTCTCTTTTGGGGCTTCGGGTCTTTAAGTTTGCAAATTGGAAAATAATGTTTCCTGGTCGGCCCAAGGTCTGAAAAATTAGTCTTTCAACCCTAATTCGTAAGTATATAAACTACATTCCCTCTCCCATTTTAAGAGGAGGAAGGACATATGTGTACAAGAGGTGAAAGTGCTAGGCAAACATTCAAACATTCAAGCATTCAAGCATTCCTTCAAGCAATTGAGCATTCTAAGTCTCTATTCAAGGCTAAGTGTTGCATTCAAGACAAGGATTCAACCATTGAAGAGGAGATCACTTACAACACATAACACATAACATGCATTACACCTTCGCATGTAAGAATACAAACATTCTTACAACAAGGTATCCGTACTTGTTTACATTACAAACATTTACATTTACAACATTCTCATTTCTTGGTTAATTCCAAAACCGGGGTTTGACCTAAAGGAAAACCCCTAATCCCTAACCCCCCAATCATCCTCTCTTTTTTGTGTGTAGGTTGTAGGTACGCGGCTGTAATTGAAGATCTGGAACCCTTGTGCAAAGACGAACAGATCCCCCTTCGTTTCGCGGATTTTTCGGAGGACCGTGTGCACGCCGGGCGCCATCGTCCCATCAACTTTCGCCCGAATTTGTAGAACAACATCATCTCTGTTGGGTCTCAAATCAACAGATTGGATGGGTTCTAAGGCAATGCCAACTCCTATGATCAAACCCTCCAATTGACTTGGCCAACTTATAGAGTGAACCTATTAGTTACTAACTCTCTCTCTTTAGGCTCTGCAGGACCTAGGCGGGTATACCTATTCACTGAATGTCTCCAATAAACAGTGCTTTTTATAGCAGATATGTTATCCTATTCTGATATCTCCTGATCTTGAAATGGCATGAATTCCTTGAATGGAGATATTGCAGACGAGTTCAAGGTTGTTATTTCGCTTTGTGTTTCTTAATTACTCCTGTAGCTATGAAAATAACTAATTGTGAAAATAAACGATGAGTATGACTTGAGATTTAAACCAGTGCCTTCTTTATTGCATGGGTTACAGAGTCATTACAATTTTCTTCAGGGCTTATAGTGCGAATCTGTGAGACAGTTTTTTAACTCATCCCTTATGAACCTGTCAGTTACTATTTCTTTCAAAACCAAATGAATGCTTACATTATGTGCTGATTGAGTGAATTTAACCCTACCCTTAAGGGACCAGTCAATTAAGCTTTGCAGGGAACAATTACAATCCGCAAGCAAAACTTTTGTTACAACATTATAACATAAAGCATAGATTTGATCTTAAGAATATGAATAACCCTATCTTTATCAGATAATATCACAGATGATTGCCAAAAGAAAATGAAATAATCCACAACGCATATGCAGGGAAACAATTGATCAAGATTTGTATTCCATTGAAGTTCATACACGAAGACTTACAGGCTGTTGTTCTTTCGCTCATAATCCTATCTAATAATGTCTCTCCCTTACATTACAAAAACATTCTCATATATATATGAGGACGCAAGCTTTTCATGAAGAGACACGTCTTTTCAAAATATTAGTCATCAACTCGAGTGTTTCTAAACTTAAGCAAAAAGAGATTCAAAAGTCCCAAATGATGAATGTAATCATCATCTTTGAATGTTTTGATTCGAAGTGTTTGCTTTTTTAATTCATCCCCTAGCGTCAGGTACTTGAATATCATCTGGTTGACAGTAGGGGCCATATCCTTACTCCGATCAATTTCTGACAAGGCCCAATCCTTGACGCTGACAAGCTCCTTTCGCAAATCCTCCAAGGTTATTACCTCTCCTTCCTTGTAGACAGAGGGCATTCCAACGAGTCTTTCATCATCTAATTCTTTTAGATCTCTTCTCAGCATATCTTCGAATTTGACATGACTATGCATATACGCGTTACCCTCAGCCTTTTCTTCTGGCGTCATGGAATCGCCATTGCTTAGCACCCCCTGCAATCGTGCTCCTAACCGCTCATGCTCTGTTAGCGCCTTCATGGTTCCATTGTAAACTATCCAATATGGTTCGACCTGTAAGAGCATGGTGTTAAACCGATGTCCTATGATGTCATTGACCAATTTGTCCATTTTTTGCTGGATATTGTCTGCGCGTTTATTGGCCTTCTCCGCCTGATATTTCCAGTACAGGGCATCAGAGACGTCATCCAAGCTGCATCCTGCAGGGTATGAGGTGTATTCGCTGATAGGAGTCCCCGTTTCTAATTGCAATACCTTTGCTTGCAGCTTCTGGTTTTCCTCCTTGGACTTTTCATATAATCCCTTGTATGTAATGTTTTCTCTGACCAGAAACTCTGTCTGGTCCAAGTTCAATCTTGCAACATCCAGATTGAGCTTCGCAGTGACCCTAGGGTCGGTCTTTCCAACCTGATGAACCATGAGGTGCCCAAAGGTTTCTTCTATATCCACAATGATTGGCCTCTTCCCTTTTGGATATAGTGCCCACTGTAGGAGAGCCTTCTTGTCTGGATCATATCCAGAGCCTAGGAACAGTTTATCTACCTCCTGGGGCAATACCTGCTGATTCAAATCTTGCTTCTTCAAAAAACCATCAAATAAGAGTGCTGAATTGATATCCCAACCAGAGAAGATGATCACACCGGCCTCTTTTAATAGTTTCCTCCCCTTTTCAGGAGTCATATCTTTCATGAGGACATCAATTTCATCCTGTAATCTCTTCATCTGTTCTTCCTCTGGTTTTCCAGCCATGCTTCGTTTGACATGAGCCCCTTTGTATTGATATAGAAATGAGAGAAATTCCCTAGAGGAGGCGAATCCATCATCAGCAATAAAGTCCTCATGCTCAGTCATCCTTATGTCAACAACATCTTTGATGTTGATTTCTCCTGTGTCCATGTTCATTTCTGTTTCGAAACCTGGAGGATAATCCTCTCGAGGAGAATCAGGTGGGATACTACTGGCGGTTGATTTTGGTGACATGTGAGCTAGGGGCTGACTGTCTCTTTCAGTATTAATGAAGCGAAGGAATTGTGAAGGAACTCTGTGCATAATTTCAGCCTCATGTTGAAGTAGCCTTTTAGCCACCTCCAGAGGATCTTGGATATTTCCAATTAGGTCTCCGTCTATCATTCCCCTTGCCCTTTTCCATTTGTAGGCCTCCCAGACTAATTCACTCTTTCCTTTCAAAACTTTGGCCTCCTCTCGCTCAAGGTTCTTAATTAAGTCGTCTGGCATTTTGGCCATATGTATCCCAGCTTTGAGTTTCTGTGAGGCTCTGGCAGTTTTTATATATCCTTCGGGATCAAAATTCTCCCTAGGCTCACCCAGAGTCATGCCATAGTAATTTAATTTATTCTGTAATAAATGATAACTCTTTGAACTTTTGATAATGAAATCAGAGAAAACTAATAGACCTGGAACAATAGATTGTTTACCAAAATCAGTTAAATGTTTAGCACTGGCAATAGACAATTGCCTTATAATCTCCAAGCTAGCCACTCTGTCTGGCACCGTAATTGGAAGCATGTGTGGTTGCCCTTCATATCCAAATACCCTTATCTCCGTGTGATTATCATGGCAATACCAATCACCCCAATTGTGTTCAATCTGTGATTCTGGAGAGAAATCCTTTGGCCTGAGGAACTTCTTAATTTCAGGGGACAAAGTATAATCCCTGCGTCGTCCAAAAGCTGCACTGAGAGGTTTCACAAAGTATTCTTGAAAATGCCAATATTGGTTGTTTATAAACCTCTGGTCCCATGCTGATACCCACAGCTGAACCGGCTTCTTTAGACCATTTTTATCATAAGACCTGATGCTGAACTCATCTGGCCAGAAGTTAATTTCTTGTCCACAATAAAGAAGAATATGCATTAACATGGAGTATAATGAAAAGTGAACATTCACAAGGTCTCCTTTCATCTTTTCCAGCCCATGATTCAAGGTATCCGCAACATAAGTAGCAAAATCAAATGACCTAGGGTCTTTTGATTGAATATCAGCACACAGAACCATAACCCCAACATCCATGAGTGGATGAGCCTCTATGCCTAGTACTTGGGCTGCAGTGTAATATGTATATTTGAAATATGGATGGAAGTGGTTGACATCAAATGGCACTTTGTCACTTTTGCCAAACTGAACAAATGACCCACCCACTTTTGGCCTATGAACAGGTAGCCTCCAAGTCCTGTAGATATTCTCCAAACTAAAGAATTCCTATGAGAGTTTCTTCATATCAATGCTTTCCTCGACTTCCCAGTCTAGATCAAAGACCATATCAATAGTCTGCTTGTTGATTACTACTAATGTATTCCCTCTGTAATCACATATGGTTTTAGTTCTCGGGTTGTAGCAATTTACCAGAGCTTTCATTAATTCTACGTCTACAAATACATTCGGAACTGCTAACTTGCCCAAGTTCCTCTTCCACAGATTACTAATGGGTTCGGGTGCATCCCTTCTTTTGTAACCGAACAAAAATAACTCATGCCCTCGTATCTCAGTCCAGATGTCTCCTAGATTTTCAAATTTATCCTCTAATCCTTCTTCTTCACTTTTAATCTTTTTGGACCTTACACTAGACGATGGACACTGGTCTAATAAGTCCTGAGTCAAAGCTCTCCCTTCTTTCTTCTGTCTCTTGGGCTTCTCTTCAGGGTTTAACTCTTTTCCTTTCCTACTCTTTTTAGAAGAAGAAGACGAAGGTTCCATAGTTACAGCAAATAAGAGAGACAATACTTACTTGGTAAAATGCTCAACTCTTCTGGTTATCGTTTGCAAATCTCTGCAAGTTCTTCACAGCCTTCAATCTCTTGGCATCGATTTGATTCTTACGAAAATTCACTCAGCTTAACTGTAATTGAATGGGCAACTTGCGTATAGTTAATGTTCTGGATCTGTAACGGCTACTCAAGTGTTTTAAATTTAATTGCAGATGTGACACTTTTCAACTGGGCTTTTAATTCCTTCGCGGGAAGTACAGTCCGCTCAAAGTGCGCGCGTTTCGAATTATCGATGAAACCCTTGCCTTCGGCCGAGTGTTCGAATCTTCCATCGAAAGCTTACTTTCTTCGATAATACTGTTTCGGTGAAAAACTTACGTCGAGAAGCCGCTTTTAAGACTCATCGAAATTACTTTTTCATCGATGGTCTCCCTTTTCGACAAATTGCTCGTGAGTTTCATCGATGCCATACTTTCGATGAGTTTCTTTCTTCGATGAAGGCTTATGAGTGTTCATCTATATCCCCCTTTTCATCGATATCCCTTTTTATCGATGAAACAGCCTTTCTTTTGTTCGACACCACGTTCATCGATGAGACTTGCTTTTCGATGAATGCCTCTTGAGTTTCCTCGGTAACGATGTTTCTTCGAAATCACCTTTTGTCTTTTTGCTTTTATCCTTTTCGATGAAACATGGGGTATCGATGAGCGGTTTCTTGCGTTCATCGAAGGTAACTTCTTACCGAAACACCTTTGCTTAGCGCTTTATATGCCCTGTGTCGATGAAAACGCTCTTTCGATGAAACCTCTCCTGCAGTGCTCGACACAGCTTACTGGCCGAAATATCCATTAGTCTTCATGCTTATGGAAACATATAGTATTATTTTTTTTTTTTATTATATTTTTTCTTTTTTTTAAAAAATAGTGCTCAACAGCGGCTCTGACTGAGGATGGAGGCATTCTGAACTATGCCTTCAAGAATCCAGAATCTCTGGTTTCGTAGACATGATGGTATTTACAATGGAAACGGATCCTACCCTACTGTACAGGTGATGCAGAGTGCTTCAGGAGAAGAAGTTCTTTAAGAACTGCCCATGTACTGGCAATTCCTGGACCTCCCCTGTCGCGTTTTGGAGCAAATAAGAATCCTCCCCCCCTTTGTCTATGATCACATATGGGCCGATCCATAAGGCTTCAAATTTACCATGCTTGCCTTTGTCTTGACTCCTGGCATTCCACATTAAAACCCAGTCTCCTACACAAAATTTCCTGTGAGATGTCCTCTTGTCATACAACCTCTTTATTTGATTCTGAATCCTGATATTTTGCCTTTGAGCTTCTGCCCTGACTTCATCAAGTTCTACTAGCTGCATTATTCTTTCTTGTGATGGATCTTCAACATCTATTTCCTCTTGAATCATAAATCTATGTACAGGTAGAAGATTATCCAAAGGTAGTCTGGCCCTTTTGCCATAAACCAATTCAAATGGAGATTTTCCTGTGGATCTTTTCACAGTTATCCTGTCTGCCCATAATGCAAGATTCAACTTTGAGTCCCATGCTTTTTTGTTCTGCCCCAGCATCTTTTTAATGATCTTCAGGATGTTCTTGTTGCTTGATTCGGCCTGCCCATTCCCCTGGGGGTGATAAGGAGAAGAATGTGATATCTTAATGCCATATTCATCACAGAAATTGTTGAATTCCTCTGATCTAAAAGACATGCCATTATCCGAGATGATTCTTGCAGGGACACCAAACCTAGTAATAATGTTCTCCATTAAGAATTTTATCACCACCTTGCTAGTGGCCTGCCTGGTAGGTATTGCCTCCACCCATTTGGTAAAATAATCTGTAGCAACCAATATCCATCTGTGTCCTCCACTAGATTTTTCTGATATTTCCCCTATAAAGTCAATCCCCCACTGTTGGAATGGTTCCTCAGTCACCATTGGTCTCAACGGGAGTGACCCCTGATATTTTGTTTTGCTTGAGAACTTTTGACAAGCTTCGCATTTTCTGACATATCTATAGGAATCATTGAAGACACATGGCCAATAATATCCGGCTCTTAATATTTTATGTGCTGTAGTCTTAGCTGAGAAATGGCCACCACAAACCCCATCATGCATTTCATGAAGAACCTTGTCTGCCTGGTAATTGTCCAGACACAATAACAATATCCCATCTCTATTTTTCCAGTATAAGTCCCCATTTATAATCACATACCTTGCTGATTTTAACTTCAAAGCTCTCTTCTGACTATCGGTCATAGCATCTGGACACTTTAAGTGCTTAAGGTAATACATGATATCAGTGTACCTTGATGTTTTCTCAATACTGAAATTAGCTTCTTCCCATCCAACCTGATTCACATCAGACTCTTCAATTTCAGTTCCTGTCATGAGTTTGGCCAGTCCTTGTCCTTTGATAACCTGTGAAATCTTAAGCTCAATGTTAAATTCTTGTATCTGATTGATCCATTTGCATCTTTTGCCCGTGACCTCAGTTTGCCTGAAGATATCTTTTACTGCTGCATTGGGAACATAAGCAATAACTTCGGCCCCTACTAGGTATGGCCTGAATTGTTTTACTGCTTTGACCAGAGCATAGGCCTGTTTTTCATTTATCTCATATTTTACTTCTGAAGGGCTTAAAGACTTGCTAAAGTATGCAATGGGCTGCTCATACCCCTCTGAATTTTTCTGTAACAACACTGCTGCTATAGTATGACAAGAGGCAAATGAAAATATCATAAATGGTTTGCCAAAATCTGGGGAAATTAGTACTGGTGCCTCAGAAATTGCTCTTTTAATAGCCACAAAGGAATCAATTGCATCTTCAGTCCAGTCAATTTTTGCCTCTTTCTTCAACATCCTTACTATAGGTTTCACTATGTCTGCGAAATTCAAAATGAACCTTCTCACAAAATTAATTTGTCCCAAAAATGACTGGATTGCTTTGATAGTTCGGGGGATGGGAACCTCGTTAATAGCTGCTACCCTTTCAGGGTCAATTCTCACCCCCTCCTTGGATACTATGTGTCCGAGTAGTTTTCCCTCTTCAACACCAAAGTGACATTTCTTGGGATTCAAGGAAATTCCATATTCTAAGGCTCTTTTAAATATCTTCTCAAGGTGTTCACAGTGATCATCAGCTTTCTTTGAGTACGCAGTCAGATCATCTTGGTATACTACCATGATTATGTCAATCAATTCTGAAAAAGCCACATCCATTGCCCTTTGAAAAGTAGCTCCAGCATTGGTCAATCCAAATGGCATCCGTGCATAGACATAAGTGCCCCATGGAGTTGTGAAGGCTGTTTTATATTTTTCAGTTTCTCTAACTTTCACCTGATTGTAACCCGAAAATCCATCCATCATGGACAGCAACTCACACCCTGTTACCTTCTGCAGCATATTATCCATGTTTGGCAATGGATAGTTATCCTTTAAAGACGATATGTTTAAATTCCTAAAATCTACACATAATCTAATATCCCCATTTTTCTTCCTGACTGGTACCAAGTTAGAAACCCAAGTGGAATATCTGCATGGTTCTATTATTCCTGCATCTTTCATCTTTATAATTTCTTCTCTCATTTTTGGTAGCAATGTAGGATTAATTGGTCTCTGTTTTTGCCTAAATGGCTTAGCTTCTGGCTTAAGTGGTATCTCATGTTGAAAGAGATCTTCCCTGTAAGCTTTGAGATCCTCATAAGACCATGCAAACACATGTTTATATCTCTTTAACAAGATTATCAGTTGTTGCCTCATAGTAGGAGTCAATTTTTTTCCAATAAAAACATTCTTGGGGGCTTCTTCATTTCCTAGATTGATTTGTTCAACATCACTTTCTTTAACAGCTGACCCTTTGGTTTCAATTACATCTTGAGCATTAAAAGTTCTCTCTAACGCTACCAGGCCTCTTGGTAATTTATTTGTCTTCAGTTGTATAATTTCATGTCCAAATAAGGTCTCCTTACCTTCAGTTTGTTCCACAAAGTCATTAAAATTTATAGCTTGAGCCTGATAATGATCAGCACACTGCAAGAAGTTCAACAGATCTGCATCATCTTGAAACACTTGCCAATTATACAAGTTGTCAGGAACAGATGGTCTCACTTTCATCTCCACTTCAGATATCCCAGTTAGTGTTATATCATTACCTTTTAGTGCAACATTTGCTAGAAAATCTGCCATGATGTTCTTTGATCTATCTATCCAGGTTATCTGAAAAGCATCAAAAAGCTCCATGGTATCCCATACAGCATTTCTGTATTGTTTCAGTCTTAAATGCTTCGAGGCATATCTCTCCTTTACTTGTGAGACTATTAGTTCTGAATCTCCAAAGACACTTATCAACTTGATTCCATGTTTGACTGCTATGTTAAGACCAGTGAGTAGGGCTTCATATTCAGCAATGTTGTTTGTACATTCAAATAACAACTTGAAAGAATACTTGTAAGTTTCTCCTGTAGGTGAAATAAAAAGGATTCCAGCCCCACTCCCTTCTTTACTACAAGACCCATCAAAGAACATCTTCCATATTTGACCATCATTTTCAGTTAGACATGACTCAATGGGGATCCACTCTTTAAATTTAGGTTTTGTCAACTGTACCTGGAAGTTGTCCATGTCAGTTTGTAAAAAACACACTTGGTTCACTGTTCCTTCCATGTCTTCTATGATATATGTGGACCGAGGCTCCCTGTCAATTTTTATTTCCTGTCCATTTATTGGAATTGTAGCATAAGATAAATCCAGCTGCACATATCCACCAATCATATTCGACCATTGTCTAGACAACAACATTCCATAGTTTGGTGGAACATCTACCACCGTGATATCTGTTTTATACGATGCTTCTGGACAGGCTGCTAATCTGAACTCTACATTCTTCATGATACCAACCACTGGGACTGATCTATTGTCCATGGCATAGCATTTCCCAAAGGTAGTATCAACCTCCAATCCTAATTCTTTCATCACCCCAACAGGCATGACGTTTATGGCTGCTCCTGAATCAATCATACAATTTTTTACCCTTTTGTTGTTTATCACCAAAGTGAGGTAAAATGGGTCTACTTGTGTTGGATTTTTAGTTATAGTGGACCCTAAGTATATAATTGGAGCCATTTGTTCATTACTGCCACCTGTTGGGACTTCTCGTTTCTTTTCATTAACCTTCCCTTCTTGGACACCTGAAATCATTTCCAAAGTTTTTTCCCTATATTCAGGAAACCTCATGATTTCCATCAATGGGACAGAGACTTTTAATTGTGTTAGTGCAGCTGAGATATCAAACGAGGTAGATTGCTGTGATGAAAGAGTTTTTACCGTTTCTTTCCTTTGAACATCAGGACCCTGATTATCATCTTGCCTAGTCTTAGTTGCCTTATTCATTTGCTTGAATGCTTCATTGTTTTCTTTCATGAAAAGACTAGCAGGTTTACCTTGTTCTGGGTTCACCATCCTGTTTCTTAAGTCATAAGTCCTTTTTGCTTGTGCAACAGCATAAGCTGTAATTTTTCTTTTCTCTTCTTCAGTAGGGACTCTGAGTTTGACACTTTCATTTTTGCTGGTGGTCACAGGTAAAACAGAGTACTGATCAATATTTATAGAGTCCGATCTTCCTTCCTGACTAAATGACATCATATTAATAGTTGAATCATCCACGTGATTTTCATAGCTATCCTCCTCCTCTTGCAACCCTTTTGCTACTGCACACAAAGAGGAAGCGTGTGGCATATTGCAAGCATAGCACCACATGTCATCGTCTTGAGTATAATTTACTGCTCTTTTTAAAGGATCTGGAATTTGTTGATTGTCTCTATGGTTCCTTTCTATCGGTTTTCCATCCTTCCATGTAGTGTTGTAAGGCATGTCATGTAGTCTAGGTCTCTCAGGACGGTAGTATTGCTGCTTCTCTGTTTTGTTTACTCTTACAGATAAATCTTTCAGGGCATTTAAAACTTTGTCAAGCTTATCTTCTTCCCTATTGGCCTTGGGTGCTTTAGGATTGTACAATCTTGCATCCTCTCTTTTTCCAATCTTACCAGCAGCCTTTCTATTGTTCTCTATAACAATGGCATCTTTCATAACATCTCGGAGATCTCTTGGGTTTCTGGTTCTCAACTCATAGTTTGTTTTGCTGTCATAAGCATTGATATAGTACAGAATGCTCACTTCAGGTACTGGTTTCATCCTATTAGGGATTTTGTTCAAAACCCTATTGAATCTTTTGTTAAAGTCAATTACTGATTCATTTTGCTCTTTCTTAATGCTGATGATTTCATGTAAAGCAAACTCAGGACTATTATGGTCTCCATATTGTTCCAGGAACATTTCTTTGAATTCTGCAAGATTTCTAATGGACGCATCAGGCAACGTTCTAAACCAGTCTCTCGCATCTTCTATTAATGACTGCATAAACAACCTGATTTTGACATCCTCATATGGCAAACCAAAATCCTCAATTACTGCATCAAATGCTTTGCAATGAGCCTCACCTGAAACTGCATTACTTCCTGTGAACCTTGGTATTGCTGTCCTGATCTCATTTGGGATGGGATATGGATACACCATCATTCCTGAAAAATCAAACTGCCTCATTTGTTCCATATTTATTAGTCCATGCCCTCCATGAGGATTCACGAAGTTCTGGTTCATATTACCATACAAGGGCATTTGGTTTTGATAAGGAGGAGGGTATTGATTCTGGTGTTGATACTGAAACTGATTAGGGGGTGGATGTTGGTTATAAAATTGACCAGGAGGTGGATACTGATTGTGAGGGATAAAGCTTGCATGTGAGTTTTGCTGGACTGGTGGTGCACTTGATTGCACATGATCATCCCTTTTGTTACCAAACAGAGGGTTCTCATAAGCTTTGAAATCATTGCTCTTTGTTCTACCCACTCCCTGAGCATATGTTTTCTTGTAGTTGTTTACATCTTTATTAAAGTCATCCTCACCAACATTTATGCCCAACTTGGCACACAGTTCCAAACATTCCTGCGTCCTTCCTGAATCTCTCATTTCAGCAGCTGCCTCCATCATTTGTCTGGTTAAATCTGTAAATCTATCGGCAGGATCTGCCATACCTGATCTTGATGGAGGTGGTGTATGTTGTCTGGACTGTGCTTCATGATTTTCAAAACCAGGGGGAATTTGGCATCGCCCCTTTTGAGCTTTATATGCCGCAACCAAATCTTCGTTCATCGGGCTTGAAGTTGTTGTTCTATCTTGTTCCTTCGAGGGCGAGTGTTGGCTACTTTCATGTTTATACTGGTTGTATCTTTCTCTCATGGAATCATTCATGGGTTCTTTATTTTTGTTCCTTCGTTGAGGGAAATCTAATTGGGATAAAGATTGTCCTTTCGCAACCGATCTTGTCCCGTGCATTGAAATTCTTATTTTAGAGTCGCCACCTCTTGTTTAGAGGACATGAATTGTTTTTATTTCTTCTGAGCTCTTTCCCACAGCAGAGTTCTTACAATTTCCCCAGCAGAGTCGCCAATCTGTTGGGTCTCAAATCAACAGATTGGATGGGTTCTAAGGCAATGCCAACTCCTATGATCAAACCCTCCAATTGACTTGGCCAACTTATAGAGTGAACCTATTAGTTACTAACTCTCTCTCTTTAGGCTCTGCAGGACCTAGGCGGGTATACCTATTCACTGAATGTCTCCAATAAACAGTGCTTTTTATAGCAGATATGTTATCCTATTCTGATATCTCCTGATCTTGAAATGGCATGAATTCCTTGAATGGAGATATTGCAGACGAGTTCAAGGTTGTTATTTCGCTTTGTGTTTCTTAATTACTCCTGTAGCTATGAAAATAACTAATTGTGAAAATAAACGATGAGTATGACTTGAGATTTAAACCAGTGCCTTCTTTATTGCATGGGTTACAGAGTCATTACAATTTTCTTCAGGGCTTATAGTGCGAATCTGTGAGACAGTTTTTTAACTCATCCCTTATGAACCTGTCAGTTACTATTTCTTTCAAAACCAAATGAATGCTTACATTATGTGCTGATTGAGTGAATTTAACCCTACCCTTAAGGGACCAGTCAATTAAGCTTTGCAGGGAACAATTACAATCCGCAAGCAAAACTTTTGTTACAACATTATAACATAAAGCATAGATTTGATCTTAAGAATATGAATAACCCTATCTTTATCAGATAATATCACAGATGATTGCCAAAAGAAAATGAAATAATCCACAACGCATATGCAGGGAAACAATTGATCAAGATTTGTATTCCATTGAAGTTCATACACGAAGACTTACAGGCTGTTGTTCTTTCGCTCATAATCCTATCTAATAATGTCTCTCCCTTACATTACAAAAACATTCTCATATATATATGAGGACGCAAGCTTTTCATGAAGAGACACGTCTTTTCAAAATATTAGTCATCAACTCGAGTGTTTCTAAACTTAAGCAAAAAGAGATTCAAAAGTCCCAAATGATGAATGTAATCATCATCTTTGAATGTTTTGATTCGAAGTGTTTGCTTTTTTAATTCATCCCCTAGCGTCAGGTACTTGAATATCATCTGGTTGACGGTAGGGGCCATATCCTTACTCCGATCAATTTCTGACAAGGCCCAATCCTTGACGCTGACAAGCTCCTTTCGCAAATCCTCCAAGGTTATTACCTCTCCTTCCTTGTAGACAGAGGGCATTCCAACGAGTCTTTCATCATCTAATTCTTTTAGATCTCTTCTCAGCATATCTTCGAATTTGACATGACTATGCATATACGCGTTACCCTCAGCCTTTTCTTCTGGCGTCATGGAATCGCCATTGCTTAGCACCCCCTGCAATCGTGCTCCTAACCGCTCATGCTCTGTTAGCGCCTTCATGGTTCCATTGTAAACTATCCAATATGGTTCGACCTGTAAGAGCATGGTGTTAAACCGATGTCCTATGATGTCATTGACCAATTTGTCCATTTTTTGCTGGATATTGTCTGCGCGTTTATTGGCCTTCTCCGCCTGATATTTCCAGTACAGGGCATCAGAGACGTCATCCAAGCTGCGTCCTGCAGGGTATGAGGTGTATTCGCTGATAGGAGTCCCCGTTTCTAATTGCAATACCTTTGCTTGCAGCTTCTGGTTTTCCTCCTTGGACTTTTCATATAATCCCTTGTATGTAATGTTTTCTCTGACCAGAAACTCTGTCTGGTCCAAGTTCAATCTTGCAACATCCAGATTGAGCTTCGCAGTGACCCTAGGGTCGGTCTTTCCAACCTGATGAACCATGAGGTGCCCAAAGGTTTCTTCTATATCCACAATGATTGGCCTCTTCCCTTTTGGATATAGTGCCCACTGTAGGAGAGCCTTCTTGTCTGGATCATATCCAGAGCCTAGGAACAGTTTATCTACCTCCTGGGGCAATACCTGCTGATTCAAATCTTGCTTCTTCAAAAAACCATCAAATAAGAGTGCTGAATTGATATCCCAACCAGAGAAGATGATCACACCGGCCTCTTTTAATAGTTTCCTCCCCTTTTCAGGAGTCATATCTTTCATGAGGACATCAATTTCATCCTGTAATCTCTTCATCTGTTCTTCCTCTGGTTTTCCAGCCATGCTTCGTTTGACATGAGCCCCTTTGTATTGATATAGAAATGAGAGAAATTCCCTAGAGGAGGCGAATCCATCATCAGCAATAAAGTCCTCATGCTCAGTCATCCTTATGTCAACAACATCTTTGATGTTGATTTCTCCTGTGTCCATGTTCATTTCTGTTTCGAAACCTGGAGGATAATCCTCTCGAGGAGAATCAGGTGGGATACTACTGGCGGTTGATTTTGGTGACATGTGAGCTAGGGGCTGACTGTCTCTTTCAGTATTAATGAAGCGAAGGAATTGTGAAGGAACTCTGTGCATAATTTCAGCCTCATGTTGAAGTAGCCTTTTAGCCACCTCCAGAGGATCTTGGATATTTCCAATTAGGTCTCCGTCTATCATTCCCCTTGCCCTTTTCCATTTGTAGGCCTCCCAGACTAATTCACTCTTTCCTTTCAAAACTTTGGCCTCCTCTCGCTCAAGGTTCTTAATTAAGTCGTCTGGCATTTTGGCCATATGTATCCCAGCTTTGAGTTTCTGTGAGGCTCTGGCAGTTTTTATATATCCTTCGGGATCAAAATTCTCCCTAGGCTCACCCAGAGTCATGCCATAGTAATTTAATTTATTCTGTAATAAATGATAACTCTTTGAACTTTTGATAATGAAATCAGAGAAAACTAATAGACCTGGAACAATAGATTGTTTACCAAAATCAGTTAAATGTTTAGCACTGGCAATAGACAATTGCCTTATAATCTCCAAGCTAGCCACTCTGTCTGGCACCGTAATTGGAAGCATGTGTGGTTGCCCTTCATATCCAAATACCCTTATCTCCGTGTGATTATCATGGCAATACCAATCACCCCAATTGTGTTCAATCTGTGATTCTGGAGAGAAATCCTTTGGCCTGAGGAACTTCTTAATTTCAGGGGACAAAGTATAATCCCTGCGTCGTCCAAAAGCTGCACTGAGAGGTTTCACAAAGTATTCTTGAAAATGCCAATATTGGTTGTTTATAAACCTCTGGTCCCATGCTGATACCCACAGCTGAACCGGCTTCTTTAGACCATTTTTATCATAAGACCTGATGCTGAACTCATCTGGCCAGAAGTTAATTTCTTGTCCACAATAAAGAAGAATATGCATTAACATGGAGTATAATGAAAAGTGAACATTCACAAGGTCTCCTTTCATCTTTTCCAGCCCATGATTCAAGGTATCCGCAACATAAGTAGCAAAATCAAATGACCTAGGGTCTTTTGATTGAATATCAGCACACAGAACCATAACCCCAACATCCATGAGTGGATGAGCCTCTATGCCTAGTACTTGGGCTGCAGTGTAATATGTATATTTGAAATATGGATGGAAGTGGTTGACATCAAATGGCACTTTGTCACTTTTGCCAAACTGAACAAATGACCCACCCACTTTTGGCCTATGAACAGGTAGCCTCCAAGTCCTGTAGATATTCTCCAAACTAAAGAATTCCTGTGAGAGTTTCTTCATATCAATGCTTTCCTCGACTTCCCAGTCTAGATCAAAGACCATATCAATAGTCTGCTTGTTGATTACTACTAATGTATTCCCTCTGTAATCACATATGGTTTTAGTTCTCGGGTTGTAGCAATTTACCAGAGCTTTCATTAATTCTACGTCTACAAATACATTCGGAACTGCTAACTTGCCCAAGTTCCTCTTCCACAGATTACTAATGGGTTCGGGTGCATCCCTTCTTTTGTAACCGAACAAAAATAACTCATGCCCTCGTATCTCAGTCCAGATGTCTCCTAGATTTTCAAATTTATCCTCTAATCCTTCTTCTTCACTTTTAATCTTTTTGGACCTTACACTAGACGATGGACACTGGTCTAATAAGTCCTGAGTCAAAGCTCTCCCTTCTTTCTTCTGTCTCTTGGGCTTCTCTTCAGGGTTTAACTCTTTTCCTTTCCTACTCTTTTTAGAAGAAGAAGACGAAGGTTCCATAGTTACAGCAAATAAGAGAGACAATACTTACTTGGTAAAATGCTCAACTCTTCTGGTTATCGTTTGCAAATCTCTGCAAGTTCTTCACAGCCTTCAATCTCTTGGCATCGATTTGATTCTTACGAAAATTCACTCAGCTTAACTGTAATTGAATGGGCAACTTGCGTATAGTTAATGTTCTGGATCTGTAACGGCTACTCAAGTGTTTTAAATTTAATTGCAGATGTGACACTTTTCAACTGGGCTTTTAATTCCTTCGCGGGAAGTACAGTCCGCTCAAAGTGCGCGCGTTTCGAATTATCGATGAAACCCTTGCCTTCGGCCGAGTGTTCGAATCTTCCATCGAAAGCTTACTTTCTTCGATAATACTGTTTCGGTGAAAAACTTACGTCGAGAAGCCGCTTTTAAGACTCATCGAAATTACTTTTTCATCGATGGTCTCCCTTTTCGACAAATTGCTCGTGAGTTTCATCGATGCCATACTTTCGATGAGTTTCTTTCTTCGATGAAGGCTTATGAGTGTTCATCTATATCCCCCTTTTCATCGATATCCCTTTTTATCGATGAAACAGCCTTTCTTTTGTTCGACACCACGTTCATCGATGAGACTTGCTTTTCGATGAATGCCTCTTGAGTTTCCTCGGTAACGATGTTTCTTCGAAATCACCTTTTGTCTTTTTGCTTTTATCCTTTTCGATGAAACATGGGGTATCGATGAGCGGTTTCTTGCGTTCATCGAAGGTAACTTCTTACCGAAACACCTTTGCTTAGCGCTTTATATGCCCTGTGTCGATGAAAACGCTCTTTCGATGAAACCTCTCCTGCAGTGCTCGACACAGCTTACTGGCCGAAATATCCATTAGTCTTCATGCTTATGGAAACATATAGTATTATTTTTTATTTTTATTATATTTTTTCTTTTTTTTAAAAAATAGTGCTCAACAATCTCAACATTTTACTGCTAATTCTAGGTCCGCAGCTTCATCTTGTATCCCTATCTCTATTTATAAGCGAATCTTTCTTGCTTCTACATATATTCCTAGTTCAATCTTCTATCTACATTCTTTACAAAAGAGGGTATCCTTGATGTCTCAACCCTTGAAACTCATTTAGAATCTAGTCCTACATTGTATGGGATTGGATCTTGTGGGTTTCAACCCCTCTTTTGAATGTAAAGTCCCTCCTAAGTGAAAATTGTCAATCCTAGTGACCCCCTTTCTCCTTGGAGTGGGGGAGAACACCTAGGGTTCGATTTTCCGCTTTACATTTTGGTGAACCCGACGTGAACATTCTAATTCTGATTATTCATGGTTAGATCTGAAAAATTTGCTTCCTTAATTGCATTTTCATGTTTGATCTTTTGCAAATTTTAGAGGTTAATTGCACAAAACCCTAAATTTTCTTTTTAGTAATTGAGCTTGTGAAATGTTTAATTGTTAATGCTTGTTTCAGATCTACCCTTCTACTGCAAATTGTCAAATCATATCTATGCTTTTATTTTAAAAATTAAGTGGTTAAATGTCAAAACCCTAATTTTTAAAACCCTCTTGATTCAGCCTTTGACTGATGATTTCACTGATTAAAACACCTCCAAATTGGCTGTAACTTTGGATTCCGCAACAAAATCATAATATCTCTCATCCCTGAAAATTTGGAAAAAAGTTGCGAGGACCATGTGCACCCCGAGCGCCATCGTCCTCGACATTTTTTCCGAAATTTTGGGAGTTAGATCTTACTGTATTTTTCTGCTAAAATCCAGAATTTTGGCTGATTTCATCAATTCTAACACTTTCAAAATTAAAGTCAAAGTTGGTCTAGCGATTGCTTGGATTAAGGCTTCTAATCATTCAAAAATTGTTGAAATTGAAATTCATGTCAAAACTGTGTTTCTTACTATCCTAAATCTGAAAAGTGTGTTGGCATTCATTCGAAATTTCAGTGCTTTATTCAAATTTTTGCATTTTGTGACTTTTGAAATTAAATGTTTAATTGCAACAACCTTGATTTCCACTTTCAAAATTGAATTTTGTGTGAAATTGAGTCAATTTTTAATTTTCAAAACCTGCATTGCTTTTGGTATTCCCTCTAAAATCATAAAATTCAAAATTTCAGTTTCCCTCTCTTTTTCAAAATTCAAATTTTGCATTTTTCAACAATCTTGGTAGGGTTCAATTTTGAGATTGCAACTTTAATTTGGCCTATCTACAGATTGTAAAATCACTCGATTTTTTTAGGTTAGCTTTAAAATCATCATAACTTTCATCCCTGAAAAATTTCGAAAAAAGTTGCGAGGACCGTGTGCACTCCGTTCGCCACGGTCCCGAACATTTTTTTCGAAATTTTGGGAGATTGTCCTGATTGTATTTAACAGCTTAAATCTAGGAGATTGGCTGATTTTACTGAAATTTGCTACCTCTAAAATTCTAAATATTCTCTCTCTCTTTAGTGCATGAGTTTTACAACAATAAGCCCTACTTACACTATTCCCGTTAGACGAAGCCTTAGAATTAAGTCTTTCCAAGGTTTAATTACTGAGGAGATGGAACCTAATTTGAATGGCCTTTTTAATGAGGACATGGGTAATTCCTCTAATCCTCTTAATGATGAAGAAGCTCTCCATGAGGTTTCTGTAGAACAAATTTAGAAATTGGATAACCAATTTGATGATTTTCGACAATGGATGTCTCAAGAATACCCCAAAAGTCAAGTTCTTCCTTTAATTGAGGGTCTAAAACGTATGGTTCAAAGTGATAAGAATGGAATAGATATTTTGCGTGGTATTGCACACATTGTGGATTCAAATGTGATGCCTATGAAGAGTTGTGCTGAAACTTTGGGTTATACACAACCTCCTACTCAAGTCAATCATTATATTCCTTTGACAACTTCTATTGCTAGTATACCTACTTTTACATCAAACATAATGACTACTTCAATACAAGACATTCCACCTATGATCACCAGTCATGGGGGCAATCCTTCTTCTTCAATCAACCCTCTTCCTTCATTTAATCCGACTTCTTCATTCATTCCTTCAATGAGTGTCCCTATTATATCTCCACAAATGAACCTGGTGCAAGGGGGCAATTCATTTAACCATTCCATTCCTCCTTGTAGTGTTCCTCCTTTCCAATCATCTCCTATGACTAACTATCATAGTGTCCCACCACCTTACTCTCAATCAATACCTTCTTTCAATAACATAATACCTCCATCTCAATCTAACACGTCTAATATGAACTCTTCGACTGAAGCGACCATTAACAATCTTGCACAAACTGTCTCTTCTTTACAGCAACAAATTGCCTCTATGAATCAATCTAAGTTTAGTGTGCCCACATTTGATGTTGCGAGCCCACTTTCTCTTGACATTGTTCGAGCTATTCCCCCTAAACATGTTGAAATTCCACATTTGGAGCTTTACAATGGTAAAGGTGATCCTCTAACACATGTTAAGACTTTTCAAATAATATGTACTGATTTTTCTTATGACCAAAGGTTGCTTGCAAAATTGTTTACTAGAACATTAAGAGATAAAGCCCTACAATGGTATTGCTCGTTGCCTTCCTATTCTATTACTTCTTTCCAAGAACTTGCAAATGCTTTTATTCAACAATTTCAAAACAATATAAGTCCTAAAGTTACTTTGATTGATTTAATGCATTGTAAACAAGGTGTTAAAAAAAAAGTGATTGATTTCATTGGTAGATATAAGCATTTGTATGCTCAAATTTCTTTTCCAGTGCCTGACAATGATATTCAAAGAATCTTTATTTCTAATTTACAAAAAGATATTAGAGAAAAACTTTTGTTTTCTGAGTTTACTTCTTTCCAACAGTTGTGTGCAACTCTTCACAATTATCAACTGACTGTGAGTCAAATGGAACAAGCAAATCCTATGGCTCCGAGTGATAAGGGTGATAGTAGTCAACAACCATTTGGGAAGTTTAAACCGAACAAAGAGTCTATTAAATTCAATGAAAACATCATCAACAACAATGTGAATGCAGCATCAGGTGTGCCTCCTATTTCTAAGTTTTTCAAGAAAGAAAGAAAGTTTACTCCTTTGAATGAATCATTGCATAGTATTATGAATAAGTTATTGGAACAAAATGTGCTTACTCTTCCTCCTATAAGGCAAATAGACCCTACAAAGATTAATTCACCCTATTTTGATAACAAATCCTTTTGTCAATTTCATCGTCAACCTGGGCATGATACTGAAAAATGTTTTGCTTTAAAGGGTAAAATTCAAGATTTGATTGATAATAATACTATCTTTGTTTCTGGTGTGAATGATAAAGGCAACACATCTGTAGCTCCTCCTAACCAAAATCTTTAGATTTTTACTGATCCGTTACCTTCTCATACCTCTAATGCGATTGATACTAATGATTCCTCTGTCTCACCTGATGATCTTGTGTCTATGACTCCGAATGTGATTAACTTTGTAGAGCAACAGAAAATCCCTAAAGAACCTTACATCACATTTGATTCTAGTGAAACTATCAGGGCACCTGATGGTCCTTTATATATAGTTGCAAAAGTCAAGAATACACCTTGCCGTGGAGTGCTTATTGATCCTTCTTGCATGGTTAATATCATTACTGAAGAATTTCTTTTTACTTTGCAATTGAATCAAGTGATCTATGACGAAACAAATGTGGTTGTGAAATTATTTGATGCATTTTCTTCTCTTGCAATTGGTTCTATTACATTACCTATTGAGGTCCATAACAAATCCCTTGATGTGAGATTTGCTATTATTCCATTGTCCGAACAATTTCGTGTGAAGCTAGGCTATCCTTGGCTATCTTCCATGAAAGCTATTGCTTCTCCTATTCACAAGTGTTTGAAATTTCCCCATAATGGTGAAGTTGTTACTGTTAATCATAGTCTCTTTAAACCAGCTGAAAGAACTTCTAGTGTTCCTATTGATTATTTTTGGCCTAAACAATTCCAATCTCTTCCACTACGAAGTGATCATCTTTTCAAATCTTATCAAAAGTGGAAAAAAGATATGATCCTATCTCTAAGTGAACCTAGAACACCCAAACTTGATATTCCTATCGTTCTTGAGAAGGAAGTTCTTCCTTTGAAAGATAAAACTAATGTCTTTCCTCAAGAAGATTCCCAACCCATCCCTATGGATGTGACTATGTCTATGTCTAATAAACTTCCTAAAGGCAGACCTATACCTCCTCGTCATGATGGACTTGGTCTCCTTCCTAAACCAAATATTCTTCCTTTATATGGAGCAGTTCCTCCTCCTTCTTTTTATAGAGAGAAGAGACCTTCTCCTTCTCCTATTATCCAACCTAAGAGACCACAACCTAAACACCCAAGTGATAAGGATGAGAACATTCCTCCTCCTCAATATTCTCAACTTCCTACTAAGACTAGATGAAATCGTTCTGCATGTGAATGCCGATGAAAGCGTCGTCTTAGAACTCAGGCAGCTGCTTCTCAAACTTTGCAATCCCCAAAAACACCTTCAGCTAGCATTATTCCATTTTCTCCTCAACCAGAAATTGAACCAAAATCTCCTAAGCATAAGATGCATGATGGTCTTGATCCTGTGCAAGTTAAAGATCCTATTTTTATAAATCTTGATGATAATATAGATGAAAATGTTATTCATGATGAAAATGTTACTTCTTTTCATTCTAATAGTGAATATGAATATGTTGATGTTGATAACCATTTATCTAACGAATTTTCTAAAGCACTTATCCTAGCTCCTAGATAAGAACAATGTGGCTTGGAACATGAACATAGCCCTTGTTTGGATCTCATGATAGCTCCATCTGCTGTGTTGGATGTTCCACCTCTAGCGTGTTCCCTACCTTCCCGAAACAGTGATCAGCAAGATCGGGGGGTAGATGACGTGCTAGACTAGTTTCATTAGCATAGCAGATTCTTTCCTCCTCTCTTTTGTTACTTCTTCTATGTGTTATTCTCATTCTTCTATTTGTTGTCCTTAGTGTTTTCTACTTGAGGACGATGCAAAGCTATGAGATCTCTTTTGGTCTCTCTCATGTTGACTCAAAAGACACATGTGTTCCCTTCTTCTAGGTGACCTTCCTTGATTGGGGAATGAAGAACAATTATGCATACATACATATGATATACATGAACAATCATACAGCATACTGACCCCAAGGAAAGCAAAGTCACCTTGTGCTTTGTGTTTTGTGTCTATTATCCTTGGGCTTATCTCACACTTGGGGGCTAAATCCTTGTGATAACGTGCTCCTTTCCTTCTCATTTCCTATATGTATCACTACCTTAAAGCAATCACCCCCGATGAGGCATGTGCGATCACTTTAACGTAGGGGGGCATACACCCCGTTCATATCTCTTCAAGATACTTGAAAATTTCTTGACAAATTTAGCTTTGCCTTGAAAATTTTTGATATCTGTCTTGCATGACTCATAGTGAGGGAACCTTACTACTGACAGTCATGGTTCTCCCTCGTGATCTTCCCTTTTACTTTGTCAATCAAAGTCGTAAGATCCTTAGTCCACTGGGGGCTTGGTATATCTTGCCTTCTTGATGTGGTGAAAGTTTTTGAATGTTGTTTCCTTGTACTTTACCGGAAGTATCAGCGTACGCTTATACTCCCGCTAAAGTGGGGGCTAAATGTAGTGTCCTAAAATTGCGACACTTGCAATTTCGACTGCATTTGGGTCTTCACGATGGCGACGCAACACTGAACCTGAATGAAGACCCCGAAACTTGTTCATGACACCAAAAACTGCATTTTTCAGCACCCTGGCCTGATCCTCCTTGCACCCTGCTATCCTTGGAGGTGGGACCATGGCGCCCAGTGCCCTGGTCCTTCAAGACTAGGGCACCCAGCGCCCTGGTCCCTGGCCCTATTTTGGGCCCGGTCTCTTTTGGGGCTTCGGGTCTTTAAGTTTGCAAATTGGAAAATAATGTTTGCTGGTCGGCCCAAGGTCGGAAAAATCAGTCTTTCAACCCTAATTGGAAAGTATATAAACTACATTCCCTCTCCCATTTTAAGAGGACGAAGGACATATGTGTACAAGAGGCGAAAGCGCTAGGCAAACATTCAAACATTCAAGCATTCAAACATTCCTTCAAGCAATTGAGCATTCTAAGTCTCCATTCAAGGCTAAGTGTTGCATTCAAGACAAGGATTCAACCATTGAAGAGGAGATCACTTACAACACATAACATATAACATACATTACACCTTTGCATGTAAGAATACAAACATTCTTACAACAAGGTATCAGTACTTGTTTACATTACAAACATTTACATTTACAGCATTCTCATTTCTTGGTTAATTCCAAAACTGGGGTTTGACCTAAAGGCAAACCCCTAATCTCTAACCCCCCAATCGTCCTCTCTTTTCTGTGTATAGGTTGCAGGTATGCGGCTGTAATTGAAGATCTGGAACCCTTGTGCAGAGACGAACAGATCCCCCTTCGTTTCACGGATTTTTCGGAGGACCGTGTGCACGCCGGGTGCCATCATCCCGTCAACTTTCGCCCGAATTTGCAGAACAGCATCATCTTGACATTTTACTTCTAATTCCAGGTCCGCAGCTTCATCCTGTATCTCTATCTCTGTTTATAAGCGAATCTTTCTTGCTTCTACATACATTCCTAGTTCAATCTTCTATCTACATTCTTTACAAAAGAGGGTATCCTTGATGTCTCAACCCTTGAAACTCATTTAGAATCCAGTCTTGCATTGTGTGGGATTGGATCTTGTGGGTTTCAACCCCTCTTTTGAATGTAAAGTCCCTCCTAAGTGAAAACCGTCAATCCTAGTGACCCCCTTTCTCCTTGGAGTGGGGGAGAACACCTAGGCTTCGATTTTCCGCTTTACATATATGTTTATGTGTTTGTGCGTGCTTGTATGCATGTTCTATCTATATCTCAGAAAAATCTATACAATGATCATCATGAATTTTAATCATGCATATATACAAGAATATGTAAATTAATTTGTGATGTGCATCTAATATAAACCATCCATCACAAGAGAACACATAATAAGCATACAGAACTAAATCATATCTGCATTTTTGAATGATCTACATCAATTATTTAGCCTCTTGCACTTATGTTTCTTGTTGATCACCTCTTCATGTTTCACCTAGGTGAGGGCCAAACCACTTGATCTTTTGTTCGCCTAGGTGGGGGCCTAACCACTTTCTCTTTTTTTTGCTTAGGTGAAGGGAAAACCACTTGATATTTTGTTCACCTAGGTGGTGGCCAAACTACTTGATCTTTTTCACCTATATGGAGGCCAAAAAATTTGATCTATCTTTCTTGTTCTCCTTTGTAGTGGCTAGTTTACTAAACAAATCTATCTTTGATTACCCAATTACATAGCTATCTAGCATATCGCTACCCATTTCGAAAAAAAACTTTTCCTATCGTATGGTTATCCATACTGGCATGATCTCACAAACATCATCGCCCTATTGTATGGATATCTAGCATAATGCACTTTGTTGTCCATACTGGTACATCTCATATCTTATATCATATCATAGCGACTACTTATCTTGTATCTTTTTGTAACTAGGGGCTTTCCTCCAAAGCGAGGCTTGTACCTATTATGCTATCTTATGTATCATCCATCTTAATCTATCCTTTATCTTATCATCTAACATGTTAGTCTATAGCTAGCATGTTTGTGATGTATTGATTAGCAATATCTATTTCAAAGTACAACGTCATCTCGTTGGGGGCAACCTCATCTATTCAACTATTGCCTCCACATCATGAATCTTTTCTTTATCTTCCTCTACTTTAGCTTTGCATCTCTCAACAAAGAGATGCTCGCTAAAGTGGGGGAGAAATTTAATATAAAAAATCACACCTTGTATTGCCTCATTTGTCCTTTTGCCCACCTAGATCACTTCACTAATTTCAAACTACAATCTTACCAACTCTGCAAACTTGTCATCCTCAAGACATTAATGTGGTGCAAAGACATACATGTGACATGCTAGCATCTTATTAATTATACTCACCTTTATCAAATATTTCTCTTCTATTCATACTAACGCTTCTTAAGCATTCTTCTTGCCACAATAGATTCCTCTATTTTTTGTGTTGACAATGTTTTTAATTTTGCAATATTGGGGTCATCACACTGAGTACTATGATTTCTCATAGAGACTTGGGGGTATCACCCATGATCGATAACTCAACCTTTATAGCCTCTACACTATCCTTTTTGAGATAAGTATTTATTGCACTTATTTCATTCATTGCACTGCATGGGATTAATGAATTTATATTTCTAAAACTAATTTAGTTCATCTGATCCCTTGAGTCGATTAGTCTACTAAATTGGGGGGAAAAATGTAGTGTCCTAAATTTTGCTCAGTGTACTTATGACACTTATGCATGGTTCCCAGTGCATTAATGATGAAATCATGACCAATATCCCATCATTTTGACATCATGAACCCCAAAGACAAAGTGCCTCCATTTTCCCTGAAACCCCATTTGGGCCTATCTTTGGCAAGATGGAAGCGTGTCGTGTAGATGTCTATGCACCATACTAATGTCTCGATAGATCCATTGAATCTTGCGTCCTATAGGTGATAGAATCAATGACAGTCCCAAAGACACTAAGAGGGGGGTGAATCAGTGTCTAACTGGTTAACAAAATATTTAAACTTATTAAGAACTTTAAATCCCAAAATAGTGTACCGGTAAATAAGAATTAATGCAACAAATAAGAATAACAAAGACAACATAGAGAACACACCATAACACAATATATTTAACAAGGAAACCCGATGTGGGAAAAACCTTGGTGGGATTTGTGACCTACAATATTCACTCACTGGCCAATAAATAAATATTACTTACAAAGAGGGGCTTGCACGTGTAGGGAGGCCAACTCCCTAAAGCTCACTGCTTAATCACATAATAGAATTCTCATTGACTTACAAAATGGACTGTCAAAATCCAATACAATGTATTTCTTCAAATCAACATCAACTATCCCAAGTTCAATACCAGTTTAAGCTCAGTCTATAACCAAAACTTTCATTGTCAACTATATCACCTTATACAAAATATCATCTATATTCCACTCTCTCTCATATCAAAATAACCTATAAGATCTCATACATATATGAGTCTTTTATAATATGCCATGTCAGCTTTTACAAGAGATAATTACATTATAAAACAATAAACAAAATTTTATTCCATGTCGGCTTGATTGCCGGTATGCATCGTTGCCACTGGCGGTGTATGTAGAAGTCTATTGTCAGTGCCGGTAATTGCTGGTTGGTTGCCAGATGATTGTCAGTTGGTTTCCACCAATGAAAACATAAACTATTCTCATAAGAGTCTATAATGCGAACAATTCGCCCCTTTGGCATTGATGGCAACACTCATGAGAAAAATCCAAAAATGTTTCCAAAAAATAAAGTCCAAAAAGTTTCCAAAAAGATGTGCTCCCCCTGAGAAAATGATCTCCTTTGTATAAAGATTTTTCTCTCCACTACTCCCCCTTTGACATAAATGATAAAGGTTGTCAAAAATAGTCAAACGAGTGCAAAAAATTTCACCTGAAAGTTTGTAACCTGTTGATTACAATCTGAAAAATATCTGCCAAAACTAGATTTAGACTGCATACACCTTTTACTGTCATTCAAAGTTCCCTCAGTCTGATGGATCGTACCGGTGAGATAGTGCATGTGTTCTTCCGGTGATCACTCTCCCTGAAGTAATAAGTTACATATTTCAATTCTATTAGAAATAAGATTGTCCAACATAGGACCAAGTTTATTTTTAAGTTCTCAGGCATTTGACCTTATCCTTGCCTTTTCTTTCTCAATTTTCTCTAATTTCTCCTCAAAACCTACCATTTCGCACTCAATAACTGATATGGGTTCAGATGAACCAATTATTTTATCAGCTATGTCTGTAAAGTTCCGATGCCAATAACTAACAAGATGAGAGGGGGGGGTGGTGAATCATACAAACTTAATCTTCCATAAAATCAACAGATTCAACCTCGGTAACATATACTTCAACAACATAACCAAAAACTGCTAAACATGCAAACTCATAAACACATAATCATCATAACACATATAACACCAGATTTAATGTGGAAACCCAAATAGGGAAAAACCATTGTGGGATTTCGGACACACTAAGAAATATACTCTTCTAGAGTATGCTTGGTTAAAAGCAAATCCTATTAAAGATTACAAACACATTGCTAGATGTGACCCGGTTAAGGGATTTCCCTCAGATCTGTTAGGATCTTCACTTTGTTAGAAGTGACCTTGTTAAAGGATTTCAAACACTCATTTAGAATGTTACCTTGCTAGAGGGTTTACAAATAAGACTGTTAAGTCCACTTGGTTAAGAGATTTTCTGTCACTTACAAAATAAACAACAATAATAAATATATCTGCAACTTCACATCTAAAATGCTAAAGCAAATTCTTATTTTCTCAAAACAATCTTGTCATAGGACTTATCTTGTCCCTCTACTGAGCTCCTTACTCTGTTATTCAAATAGGTCTTCAAGCTTTTGTGCTCGGTAATCACTATGTAGCATCCCTATGCTTACACTTGCCCACATACATTGCTTATCAACAATTCCTTATTTATAAACAATTGCTAATCGTTGAATCTCCTTGATCACATTTCCCATGATCAATCTTAGCCATCAGATCTTCAATCTTGACTAGGTTCAATGCATCCTTCGATCTGAAAACATTTTACCCTGCCTAGGAACTTGCATTCTTTTCTTGGAACTTGCACAAGGTTATTGCGGTTCAATCTACATTGTAGATCTTCCTGCCGATCTTCTATTGCCATAGATCCTTAACAAACTTCATGCGCGGCATATGAATCATTTATACATCTCCAGCTAATCATTGTCCTTCATTAAATAATGCTTTTATCCATCCAATACGGTCTGTCATAACTCAATTGCAACTCGGTAAATACTAAAGTTTACTTGGTAGACATTCCGCCTTCATTAACCAATATCGATAACCTTAGGGTTTACTGACTAGGTTCCTTGCTTGGTGACATAGTATAGTATTAACCTTACAATCAACAACATATGTAGGATATCAAAACAATCTAACCATCATGATCTCATCATTGTCTAACGTGGTAATAGTTGCCCATTGAATATCTTATTTCTCCCCTTTCTTATCACATTCTTTCTGTGTCTTTTACCGACATCTTAATTCTCTTCAAATTAGTATTCTCAAGATATGGCAACATCATACTGAATCAGAAAATCAATTTCTTGACATCAATGACAAAATAATGTTATAAAGATAGTTATCATCCTTTTTCAGTTATATCAATAATCTTCAACAACCTTCTCAATATCCTTAATGAATATCAACAATCTCCTTCTATTGAAATGCCAACAATCTCCCCCTTTGGCATTGATGGCAAAACTATTAGGCCCAATATGGAAAGCTAATGTGCTGAGAGGGGAGGGGTGAATCAGTACTCCAAAACTTTTCTTGAATAATAACTTTACTGTTATGCATAAACAGAATAGTGCAGTAACATAAAATAAAGTTAAAACAAATAGATAACAATCATACATGATTCACTCTATAACACATATATTTTGGTTACATAGAAACTCTTGGTTAGAGAGAAAAACTATGGTGGGGATGGCACACACAACTTCACTACTGCAATAATAAAGAGTGCTCAGTTAGAGCTACATATTTAGCTATTTCTGATAGCTTACCCTATTAGGAGAAACAAGATCTGTTAGATCTACCTTGCTAAAGGATTTTACAACATTTAATCTAAATGTTGCACCTGGTTAGAGGCTTTACAATTTATAGACTTGATTAGAGTCTTTTACCCTGTTAAAGGTTTCTCTTTCAACTTCAAAATGTTCAATAAAATCATTACAAATATCTACAACTTTACATCTGAAATGTTATAGTAGATTCTATATGCTCAGAATAGATTACCTTGCTTATAGCATACCTCGGTAACCCATATAGTAACTTGGGAAACCCTTCTATTTACTTTGTTCTTCTACTATTCTCTGAAAACCTTCTTAGTGACCTCTATGTCTCTATAACAGTCTTCTTTTTCTCATACATACACCCTTAACTCATGCTGTATAAATAGATCTCTTAAGACGGTGATCGAATTCATTGCTTCGATCTTACAAACACAATTCCTCGAATGAATAACTATACAAAATATTTCATTGGTTAGATTGATCTCAAAATCATACACAATCTTATAGTGCAATTTCCAATGTGATAACGGTTAGATGTGCCTCGATCTTGTAACATGTTTTCATATGCATGTCTACGTTCAATGAATCTAGTAACAAGTTTCACTCAGTGTATATAAACTCAGTGTGTCATCTTTGCTGCTCGGTAGACATAAAAAGATACTCGGTAGACAGCTCAGTGTATACTACGTTCTGTGACTGCTTTCTTCTGTAACCGACTAGACTGTGCATACCAACTTCTCTGTGTATACTGACTGCATGATTCGGTAGTGTTAACTGACTAGAGTATATAGTATGACTTTGAATATAAAAACTAATGGCAACTTGATAAGTAGTAACAAAAACCAACAATTAAATGGTAATACCAACAAGATATTCAGATTGATTCGGATTCAGATTGCTATTAGACTTCTCCTGTTATCCTTGAGCTATTAAAAATCATCTGAAGTATTCTCCCTAATTCATTAGGCTTCTGAGCTGTTGACTTGTATTAAGTCTTCTCCATTTTGCAATAATCTTCTCCCCCTGTCATTAGTCTTCTGTTATTTTCATCATTTAGGATTTTACCATTCAGTCAACCATTTAGTCTTCTCCCCCTTTGACAACAATGCCAAAAAGTAAAAGAACTAAATCATGATTTCTTCCTCTGGGAAGTGATTTGCCTTGCTGTGTATCATCTTAGTCTCAGTCAGAGAAACCTATCTCTATTCACTATTTCCTGCACACCTTTAGAAAACCTTCTAAAGTGCTTAAATCGGCATCAATCCACACATAATATTATGTAGATTCATCGAATTGATGCTTTCACCGAACTCTGTCAGTGAGTAGAGGATAGGGGTAGGACCCCTAACTTGCTTCTGAGATACTCAAAAGTGTCCCTTGGCAATGGCTTTGTGAAGATGTCTGCTAATTGCTCCTTTGAACTGATATATTCTAGCACAACTTTCTTCTCTTGAACTTCTTCTCTGAGATAATGATACTTTATAGAGATATGCTTTGTCTTAGAGTGCATTACTAGATTCTTTGAAATGTTAATGGCACTAGTATTATCACATAATGTAGTTACTAGCTTGGTAACTTTCTCATTTATACCTTCCAACAGTTGTTTGATCCATGCTATATTGGTATAATTCAATGCTGCAGCAACATATTCAGCTTCTATTGTTGACTGTGAGATACATCCTTGTTTCTTGCTAAGCCAACTCATTAGTCTTTCTCCTAAAAAGAAAGCTCCACCACTTGTTCTTTTCCTATCATCTGTGTTGCCTGCCCAATCAGCATCAGTATAAACTTTTAAATCAAAATCATTTCTCTTTACACATACTAAGACATAATCTTCAGTGCCTCTCAAGTATGTGAAAAATCTCTTGATTGCTATCATATGGGTTTCCTTGGGATCTGCAAAAATTATCGCAACAATACCTACTGCATGTGCTATATCCGGTCTACTATGCACAACATATTGCAACTTCCCAATCATAGATTGATAAAGTGTCTCATCAACAGATGCAGATTCATCATTCTTTGATAGTTTACAGTTAGTAGTCATAGGAGTACTTATTGGTTTAGAATCCTCCATTCCAAATTTCTTCAAGATTTCCTTTATGTACTTGGATTGAGTAATGAAAATATCATCTTTCATTTGCAGTATCTGTAAACCTATAAAATACTTTATCTCAGCAATTAATGACATCTCAAATTCTTTGTTCATTTCATTTCCAAATTTCTTGCATAAGGAGTCATTACCACAAAAAATAATATCATCAACAAATATGCCTGAGATTAGTATTCCATTGTCTTCATCATTCTTCATGTACATATTGTTGTTTTCACTTGTCCTTATAAAACCAATCTTGATTAAGTAAGAGTGCAATCTCTCTTACCATGCTCTAGGTTCTTGTTTCAGACCATATAAAGCTTTGTTTAATTTGCATACTTGATCTTTACTCTTGTCTTCAACAAATCCTTCAGGTTGTTCTATATAAACTTCTTCTTCTAGTATACCATTCAAAAATGCAGATTTAACATCCATTTGATATACCTTGAAATTTTTGAAAGCAGCATATGCCAACAATGTTCTTACTCCCTCAAGTCTAGCTACAGGTGCAAAGGTCTCACCATAATCCATTCCTTCTTCTTGAGCATAACCTTTGCAAACTAGTCTTGCTTTGTTCCGAATGACCTCACCTTTTTCATTTAGCTTGTTTCTGAAAATCCACTTTGTACCGATTACATTTTTGTCCTTCAGTCTTGGGATCAGTGTCCATGTGTCATTCTTCTTCATTTGATCAATCTCTTCTGTCATAGCATTTACCCAATCTTCACTATTAAATGCCTCTTTTACTATTCTCGGTTCAAATTCAGATATCAGACATGTGTTCTATCTCAGTTTGTTCCTTGTCATCACTGGATCATCCTTATCTCCTATAATCTGACTTGAAGCATGATGTCTTCTGACATATTTGGCTAATATAGGCTCGGTAGGTTCTGTATGATCTTCTTCATCACTCGGTAACTAGACATTATCTTTATTTTCTACAGCAACTTTCTCGGTAGGAATTCTTGGTTGAACATAAACAAATTCTTCATAACCTTCTGGTTCTTTGGAATTTCCTTCATCATTTCTTTCTGCAAATTCATCAATTTTCACATTTGCACTTTCTACTATTTTGTTAGATGATTTGATCAAACATTTAAATGCTTTAATTCTAGAAGAATAACCAAGAAATGTTCCTTCTTCACTTTTCTGATCAAACTTTCCATTTATGTCATCTTTGTGAACATAGCATCTACTTCCAGGGATTTTAAAATAACTTACACTAGGTTTCTTGTCATACCAGATCTCATATGGTGTCTTCATAGTTCCTTTCTTCAGTTGAACTCGGTTCAAGGTGTAAACTATGGTGCTGATTGCTTCTCTCCAGAATGTTTGAGGTACCCTTTTTTCTATCATCAGGGTTCTGACACAATCTACAATTGATCTGTTTCTTCTCTCGACTATCCCATTTTGTTAAGGTGTTCTCGGTGCAGATACTTGTCTTTTTATACCATGATCATTGCAGAATAAGTTAAATTCATCAAAAGTGAATTCTCCTCCTCTATCAGATCTAAGACATTTCAGTTGTCTTCCTGTTTCATTTTCAACTCTTGCCTTGTACCATTTAAACATTTGAAAAGCTTCTGATTTTTCTTTTAAAAATATAACTAACATCATCCTTGAGTAATCATCCACAAATAATATGAAATATTTATCACCATAATAACTTTGAACTTTCATGGGACCACAAAGATCAGTGTGTACTAGAGCTAAAATTCCCTTAGAAGTGTAGGACTTACTTGTAAAGCTTGATCTTGTCATCTTACCCATCTGGCATCCTTGGCACATATCATTCTCAAGTTTTTCCAGAGTCGGTAGACCTCTTACTCGGTGCTTCTTACTTATTTTGATCAGATTATCAAAATTTACATGACAAAACCTTTTATGCCATAACCAGGTATCATCTATCTTTGCATAAAGACACTTGTTCCGAGTTGAGTCAAGATGAAATGTATTACCTTTTGTTTGTGTCCCGGTAATAGCTAACTTTCCATGCTTGTCATGAACTTTAACAATTCCTTTCTGAAATTCTATTCGGTATCCTGTATTGTTTAGCTATGCTACAGTCAACAAATTGTATTTCAAACCTTCAACCCAGTATACATCATCACATTTAGCATTGTCAAGAAGTGTTATAGATCCTTTACCTTTCACCAGACATGGTGCATCATTACCAAATCTTACATAGCCTCCATCATAGTCTTCTAATTTAACAAACTTGTGTTTATCACCTATCATGTGATGTGAGCATCCACTGTCTATGATCCAAGAATCATTATTATTTATGTGAGATATTAGGGCCTTTTCTTCATGCATTTCTTCATATGATCCATCTTTAATAGCCACATAAAAAACTTCCTCAGTATCAGTTTCATCAGATTTATCATCATTGGATTCTTCATCAGCTACTAGGCATGTCTTCCTGTCTCTCCTTCTGAAGTCTCGGTGTCCTCTGTATTGGTTGTCTTTTTGCCTGTTATCTCGGTATTCTCTCTTTTCACTAGATTCTTTGTCAAGATAGTTAGAAGCCATATGTCCTATTTTATCACAATTGAAACATTTTAAAGGTAGCTTTCCTTTATACCTACCTTTTCATCTTGGTAACCTTCTAGCTAATAATGCTTCAAACTCTTCTTGCTTCTTGATTTCCTCATACAGTTTGTGCACTTCTTCCATGTTCTTATGAAATCTTTCACTTGCTCCACTGTGATTCCCTTCAGAGTACTTACTCATTCTATCATTGTAATCATCAGATTCACCAATATGAAAAGAACTGAATGCAGATTAAACTTTATTTACCGAAGACCCACTATTATCAAAATTACTTAGCTCAAATGCATGTATCTTACCAATAGTAGCATCCAAAGAAACTGGCATGTTAGGTACAGACTTTAATTCATTCATTGCAGAGACTCGAATGACATAAGAAGGTAGAAGTGCTCTAGGCAACTTACTTGTTACATCCTTTTCTTCAAAAGTTCCTCATGCTCCTTTGATTTGATTGACAGTCTCTTTTAACCTTGTACTGTATTGGGTTATGTTCTCACTTTCATTCATTCTCATGGATTCAAGTTGTTCTCTTAGACTATCTACTTTTTCTCTTTGAACATGTTCATCACCGCCATACACAGATATGAGTTTAGTCCACATTACTTTTGCATCATTGCAGCCTTCTAGATCATTAAACTCTAAGTAAGTCAATGCTGATGTTATTTCAATCATAGCTTGAATGTGTTCTTGTTTTTCCTTTATCTCTTCCAAGGTCATCAGGTTGGTGCATGGTGGTATGCAATCATTTTCCAAATAATATGTTGCATATTCTCCAATTCCTGATAAATGCAGCTTCATCCTTTTCTATCATGTGGAGAAACTTGACTTGTTCAGCTTTGGTGCATCCCTTTTATACGTCTTCGGATCTTTACCTCAAGTACCTTTAAACTTTTCTTCCGGACTCCAAACCTTTGATACCAATTGTAAAGTTCTGATGCCAATAACTAACAAGATGAGAGGGGGGGGGGTGGTGAATCATACAAACTTAATCTTCCATAAAATCAACAGATTCAACCTCGGTAACATATACTTCAACAACATAACCAAAAACTACTAAACATGCAAACTCATAAACACATAATCATCATAACACATATAACACCAGATTTAACATGGAATCCCAAATAGGGAAAAACCATTGTGGGATTTTGGACACACTAAGAAATATACTCTTCTAGAGTATGCTCCCCCAAAAAGATGTGCTCCCCCTGAGAAAATGATCTCCTTTGTATAAAGATTTTTCTCTCCACTACTCCCCCTTTGACATAACTGATAAAGGTTGTCAAAAATAGTCAAACGAGTGCAAAAAATTTCACCTGAAAGTTTGTAGCCTGTTGATTACAATCTGAAAAATATCTGCCAAAACTAGATTTAGACTGCATAAACCTTTTACTGTCATTCAAAGTTCCCTCAGTCTGATGGATCGTACCGGTGAGATAGTGCATGTGTTCTTCTGGTGATCACTCTCCCTGAAGTAATGCGTTACATATTTCAATTCTATTAGAAATAAGATTGTCCAACATAGGACCAAGTTTATTTTTAATTTCTCAGGCATTTGACCTTATCCTTGCCTTTTCTTTCTCAATTTTCTCTAATTTCTCCTCAAAACCTACCATTTCCCACTCAATAACTGATATGGGTTCAGATGAACCAATTATTTTATCAGCTATGTCTGTAAAGTTCCGATGCCAATAACTAACAAGATGAGAGGGGGGGGTGGTGAATCATACAAACTTAATCTTCCATAAAATCAACAGATTCAACCTCGGTAACATATACTTCAACAACATAACCAAAAATTGCTAAACATGCAAACTCATAAACACATAATCATCATAACACATATAACACCAGATTTAACATGGAATCCCAAATAGGGAAAAACCATTGTGGGATTTCGGACACACTAAGAAATATACTCTTCTAGAGTATGCTCAGTTAAAAGCAAATCCTGTTAAAGATTACAAACACATTGCTAGATGTGACCCGGTTAAGGGATTTCCCTCAAATCTGTTAGGATCTTCACTTTGTTAGAAGTGACCTTGTTAAAGGATTTCAAACACTCATTTAGAATGTTACCTTGCTAGAGGGTTTACAAATAAGACTGTTAAGTCCACTTGGTTAAGAGATTTTCTGTCACTTACAAAATAAACAACAATAATAAATATATCTGCAACTTCACATCTAAAATGCTAAGAAAATTCTTATTTTCTCAAAACAATCTTGTCATAGGACTTATCTTGTCCCTCTGCTGAGCTCCTTACTCTATTATTCAAATAGGTCTTCAAGCTTTTGTGCTCGGTAATCACTATGTAGCATCCCTGTGCTTACACTTGCCCACATACATTGTTTATCAACAATTCCTTATTTATAAACAATTCCTAATCCTTGAATCTCCTTGATCACATTTCCCATGATCAATCTTAGCCATCAGATCTTCAATCTTGACTAGGTTCAATGCATCCTTCGATCTAAAAACATTTTACCTTGCCTAGGAACTTGCATTCTTTTCTTGGAACTTGGACAAGGTTATTGCGGTTCAATCTACGTTGTAGATCTTCCTGCCGATCTTCTATTGCCATAGATCCTTAACAAACTTCATGCGCAGTATATGAATCATTTATACATCTCCAACTAATCATTATCCTTCACTAAATAATGCTTTTATCCATCCAATACAGTCTGTCATAACTCAATTGCAACACGGTAAATACTAAACTTTACTTGGTAGACATTCTGACTTCATTAACCGATATCGATAACCTTAGGGTTTACTGACTAGGTTCCTTGCTCGGTGACATAGTATAGTATTGACCTTACAATTAACAACATATGCAGGATATCAAAACAATCTAAACATCATGATCTCATCATTGTCTAACTTGGTAATAGTTGCCCATTGAATATCTTATTTCTCCCCTTTCTTATCACATTCTTTCTATGTCTTTTACCGACATCTTAATTCTCTTCAAATCAATCTTCTCAAGATATGGCAACATCATACTGAATCAAAAAATCAATTTCTTGACATCAATGACAAAATAATGTTATAAAGATAGTTATCATCCTTTTTCAGTTATATCAATAATCTTCAACAACCTTCTCAATATCCTTAATGAATATCAACAATCTCCTTCTATTGAAATGCCAACAATGTCATCAATTTCATTTTGTGTTCTACTTATGTCCTTATCTATGTCTGCTGTCAAAAGGTGAGGTTTGCATGCTTCCTTATACAACTCTTTGTACTCCAAAATTGTAGTGTTAAGTGCCGGTAATAATGTATTCAGGTGATCTGTACACTTATTTATGGCATCTTCAAAGAATTTATTCATCTCTTTTTCAACTCTTTCCTTTATTGTGTCTTCATTCACTTTGTCAATAGTTATTACATTGTCAGGAATAAATTTGGACAATGTGTCCAATTTACCTAAAGAATCCTTAATATGATCTATGTTACAATTTGGTGCAACCAATTTAAGAACTGGTAAAGTGTTATCAATTGCCTTGTAGGCCAATGCATTGCAATCCGTTATCTTTTGGATTGAATCCAAAAGTACCTCTATAACATTGGTAGGTCTGAATTCAACTGTAGATGTGTCAAATGTCTGACCAATTACCTTTATTTCCTCTGTGCTTCCATCAGTTGTAAAAATTTTACTTGCAATTTCCTCCGATGGATCAATCTAGGTTTGCATCTCAACCTGAAAGGGTTTCTTAGACTATTTAAATGTCACTGTGATTGCCGGTTTCTCTAAAATTTCAATTGTCGGTATCTTTGTCTCCGGCGGCCCTATGCCAGCATCTTTACCTTTAGTAGGTTTCTCAATTTCTGATTGTTTCTTTGTTTGGGTTGGGATCTCAACTTCAACAGTTTCCACTAGTTTCTCTACCATGTTGCCACTATCAATATTGTTTGTAACCTCTAAATTGTCCTTATCCACAATAATATTTACTTCCTGAGTATCCACATTCATGGTAAAGAGTATCACAAATTCAAGATTTGTATCATCATGTGTAATACCTTCAGTATCAGTAACTGGTGGATCTTTTGTGTGTACCAGTGAATTATCCAAAGATGGTGGTAGATTGTCAGTAATCTTGATGTTTGTAATTCCACAACATTTTCCTTTCCCCTTGTCCTTGTCTTTTTGATACACTTTAAATGTCTTTTTAGGTTGGTTCATTTCCTCTTGTTTTTCTTTTTCCACAAAAAATATATCCCAATTATCAACAGTCTCATTTGTAATCTCTGCCACTCTTCCTGCCATTAAGCTTACTTGTTGGTGTCCACTAGCAAATACAGATCAGTTAGCCTCAAGAAATGAGTTCATTAATTTCTTCTTTTGAGTTAATAGCATGTACAACTAGAAGTTTTTCAACTTTCAGTTTCTTGTCTAATTCCATCACTGCTATCCTTTTTGCTTCCAATCTTCTATAGAGTTCATTAGGTAAGTCATCCACAACTTCAATTAGAACCTTATTATATATGTCCAAGTGTAAAATAATACTATTCTCAATGCTTTCCTTGTTATATTCATTAAATATACTATGTAGTTTGTGCACATTAGCCAAATTGCCATCATTAGTTATCTCATTTAATAAATCATTCAAAGAAGGGGTAACCGGTTGTTGTTTCTTCTTTGGTGTTAGTTTCTTGGGCGGTTCCCTTACTGCCTATTGTTTCTTCCTCAAAGTTCTTGTTCTCTTAGGTAAAGGAGAGGGTACCGGTGAAGGTTTTCTCTTCCTCCTTTCAACTCTTTTAAATTTTGTTGCCTTCTCACTATCAGTTCTAGAAGATGTGTCAACCGATGAAATATGTACCTCCAGTTAAAGTCCTTCAAGCTCACTAGTCGATATGCCACTAATGTTCATGACATTTTCTTTGATTTTCTTTACTTTCTTAGAAGCATCTCTAATGAATTTTTCTCTTTTCTTCCTTTTCTTCAACAAATTTACATCACCTTCAATAGTCTCAGCACTACCAAAGACTTTTTCTTATGGTTCTCTTAGTGCTTCCAGTAAAGCTTTAGCATATGTTTCCAGAATATTAAGATCTACTTCATATCCTATCTTGGTGACCCAAATAGTTCTAGGGAGTACTGTCTCCATCCATATCTCATCTCTTTTGATAACAAAACAAATATCTTTATCATATTTATCTACTACACTCTATGGTATCCTTTCACTAGCCCTCATCTTAGCTTGGAAAGTTTTGAAGTAATCTGTTATGTTGTTGTCTTCAGCAGTTCCCATGCTGGTAAAAGCTTCATATAGTTGTTCTCCTACTGGTGTATCATAACCAAAGTCTTTGGGTCTTGTACTGGGGATTTGTTTAGCAAAGTACAACATTAGACATACCAAAAGGTTTCCAAAGTGGAAAATAGTTTTCTTATCTCCTTTAATCTTTTACAAATTGTCAATAAGCTCATCTTTTAACCATTCACACATATCTATCATTGCATTGTTATTTGCCATCTCATAAGCACTGTGTATACATAGACCAGAAACAAAATTTAGCCTGTTAGCATGTGTGGTCTTATATCCTAGCACCTTACTTACAAATCTCACATTGATGTCCTTGATATCATTTACTCTCAGTGATCTATTGTCAGATGTTGCTCCAGTTAGGCTTATCACTTTGTTGTTAGGAATCCTCTTTGTTTTATCAGGTTTACTGTCGGTTGAGGGTACCCAATAACTACCCTAATTTCTTGTCCAGTTATCTTACAAATAGATTCTAACCATAAGAATTCTCCATGTGCTCTACCCAATACAATCCTTACTACTTCCTCTGGAAATTGAGGGATATTCAGTATTTCCACAAAACCTAGAGTTTCCACAGTTTTATGTTTGGGTTTAACAACACCATGTTCATCACAAATGACCTTAGTAAACATTTTCATCAATCCTTCAGAACCTAGTTCTTGTATATTGCAATCTATATAAATCCTAGGGTCTTCTGCAAATGCTACACCTTTAGGAATCTTCAAAAATGCCCCTACAGAGTCATCTTGCTTAGCAATTTTGGGAATGATCTTAAACACGAGCCTAGGGCATTTCACATTTTCCACAATGATAGGGTTCGAAATAAATTCGAGAGAAGAAGAAGAGGCCATTGAAAAATACCTTTTACTACCTGAATATATTCTGAATGTATGAGGAAATCACTTAGCACCTTTGCCTTCAATGCCTTCGCTTAGTTTTCATGCTCTTAGATAATTTGAATGCTCAGTGAGTTGAAAACGAGGGAAATCAAATAATTTATAATGACATTTCTTTCACCAACTGCATTAAATGCTTGCCTATTAAGTGAAAAATTAACACATCTACCGGTAAAGAAGAAATGTATCTTGTCACCATCAACCGAGGGTAATCTACATGATTTTCAACTTGTTGCAATACCCTCAAAGGGTTACTTCTTAGTTGGATGAAGAATCTCCTACCGGTGGAGGATTACTCTGTTCTACTAGTATAGAGACAGTCTCATTAACTTTTTGATCTCTCTTTTTAATCCATTGTTTAGAAAATTGTTTCTTTACCTCATCTACCTTTTCTTTGCCTTTCAAACTAGATCCTTTATTGTTTGCCCATGAAGTCTTGCTTCTACAAAATTTAGCAATATGTCCAATCTTATTACAAGCATAACAAGTCACATTATTCCTCTGAATAGCCTTTCCATATCCTACACCGGTTTGTGTTCTGCATTGATTAGATAAATGTCCATATCTTCCACAAACATAACATTTCACATTCATTCTGCAATTTTTTGAATTATGACCAACTTTTTTGCATTTGGAACATTGACTGGTGGGTGCATTAATATTCTGATTGTTTCTAAATCTAAACTAGTTTTCTCTATGACCATATATTTTGCAATTGAAACATCTTCCATTAAATTTATAAGCATTAGGTTGTCTTATCAGTTTGTTCTGATCTAGATTGTTTGCAGTGCCGAAACTTTCTCCAATTTCAAATCCAAGTCCATTAGTACCTCCATTAGGTTTCTGACTTTTCAGCATGTCATCAAGCTCCTCTGAACTTTTTTTGAATTTGTCTTTGTGTTTATTTACAATAGCCAACTCATTTTCCAGAATTCCCATTTGTCTCATAAGCTCAATTTTATCATGTTGCATGTGAATCAGATCTGTCTTCAGCATATCATTTTCATGACTAAGTCTTATATTTTCATTTCTAGTATCATTGAGTCTCCTATTCAAGTCTTCTTTATTCTTCTTCCCATCTTTAATATCTTTACATAACCTCATAGTCATATCTTGCATTTCATTCTTCATATTGTTGTTTTCTTGTCTCAACTTGTTTTCAAGTTCTCTAAGAGTTTCCTTTTTATCATCAGCACTCTGCATCTGCATATGAAGTTCTTTTCTCTTATTCTTTGCAATACCAAGTTATTTTGAAGTGCGATAATGAATTCTTGAGAAGTTTTAAGTTCATCCTCCAATCTGATGTTCTTCACTTTTTCTCCACCATAGTCTACAAGAGCTCCTTCCAATTCTTGTCTTAAGCTCTCCATCTGTACTGGTGTCAGAATCTTCCTCAAGTTGTTAGGCTTTCAAAAATAGAGGACCAGGATCTGATACCAATTGTTTGAATCAATCACAGTCCTAAAGACATTGAGAGGGTTGGGGGGGTGAATCAGCATCTAAAAGGTTAATAAAATATTTAAACTTATTAAGAACTTTGTATCCCAAAATAGTGTACCGGTAAATAAGAATTAATGTAGAAAATAAGAATAATAAAGACAACATAGAGAACACACCATAACACAAGATATTTAATGAGAAAACCCAATGTGAGAAAAACCTTGGTAGGATCTATGACCCACAATATTCACTCACTGGTCAATGAATAAATATTACTTACAAAGAGGGGCCTACACATGCAGGGAGGCCAACTGCCTAAAGCTCACTGCTTAATCACAAAATAGAAGTCTCACTAACTTACAAAATGGATTATCAAAATCCAATACAATGTACTACTTCAGATCAGCATCAACTATTCTAGGTTCAGTACCAGTTTAAGCTCAGTCTATAACCAAAACCTTCATTGTCAACTATATAACCTTATACAAAATATCATCTATATTCCACTCTCTCTCATATCAAAATGACCTATAAGATCTCATACATATATGATTCTTTTACAATATCGCATGTCGGCTTTAACAAGAGATAATTACATTATAAAACAATAAACAAAAGCTTATTCCATGTTGTCTTGAGTGTCGGTATCCATTGTTGTCATTGTTGGTGAAGTGCCTTCCAGTGTATGTAGAAGTCTATTGTCAGTGCTAATAACTACCGGTTGGTTTCTAGATGATTGCCAGTTGGTTTCCATCAATGACAATATCAACTACTCTCATAAGAGTGTAGAATGCCAACAATAGATAATCAGATACACCTTATGATGTGTGTCTGTAAGCTTTCTTTTGGCTATAATGGCTCTCTATAAACAATTATTAATTGTGAATTTGAATTATTAGTAAATAGGTCAATCACTCTCACATCTCTAAAATGAGGGTTTGGCTACATGCCTTGTCTTCTCTTTATCATTTATCTATATTTTATCATTTCATGCAATATATACATTGTATCTTTGAATGTATCTATTATCTAGGAGCATTTAACTTACCAATTTATCATTTTATCTACTTGCAATAGGTGTTTGCCTCCATTAAGTAGAGTATAGTTTCTATTTGCATATTTACCAATTATATTTTATTCCAATATATCTATCTAGTCATCCATGGTAGTGGAAACACCTAAGCGGGTGTCTAACTGAGGCAAATCCCTATACAACCCCAATATTTTCCCACTTCTCCATGTATTCCAGTGACAAACATGTTTCGTGCAGTTAAGAGAAGTTGTTGTTGTTGGCATTGCATGAAGATTGCATTAAAGAAGTATAGTGTTGTCATTGATTTCAATATCAACCAGTAATGAAGTAGTAAAGCAACTGATAATGAAGCAGTAAAGCAAGCGGTAATGATGCAATGAAGATCAACCGGTAACCCTATCTAGTTGAGAAGCAAAACCCTAACTAATGGAGCTTCGTGATTGGTTGTGATGAAGATGCTACGTAAGCATATTGCACGTGATGAGTTTTGAAAAGGTTTTGGCACCTAAAGATAATTGTTTATTTTGGGAATGATCAAATTCATAGTATGAAGTGAAAAATGTGTTATGTTTTACAAATTTCAAAGTACAATGATCCAAGAGAAGTTGTAGATGCCTAGAAGAATGTGAAGTTGATTGCATGTACTATAATGGTGAAGATTGAACCAATATATTTGTAATCTCTATGAAATTGTAGGGTTTCTGTTGTGTTACCAACCTAATGTATTTTCTTATAAGGTCGATGATTTGATTCAACGAGTTGTTGGCAATTTGATAGAGTGTGAAAGTGATTGTTTCCAAACCAGGAGGTGTGTCTACAAAATGTTGTCAAGGAAGATAGGAGCAGTAAAGGATCTGATTCAGCAAGGAAGTGCTATTTCTAGATCAGTCAAGAACCTATAGTTCTCTAGCCATTACATCAGCAAATTTGCTTAACCAGGTAAGCTTTAACAGGCTTGTTGTTGAGATCCTCTAACTAGGTGATCCATTAGTTTGGATTTTAAATCCTCCATCGAGCTTACCTTGAACAGGGTATTTGTAGTCAATCCCTTAACTGGGTGGTCCTTAACTAGATCTGTTCCTAACAGAACATTATTAGATAAGCTTCTAACAGGGCTTGGCTCCTAACAGAAAGAACTTCAGAAGAGTTCAAAATACTTGTAGGTATTCATCCCCACCGTGGTTTTTCCCATTTGGGTTTCCATGTGAAAAATCATTGTGTCAAGTGGTGAATGATTTTGCGGATGCATTTTTGGTATGGTTGATATGAATGATTGGTAAATCTACATAGATATATCTAAATGATTGGAAATGATTTGAAATATGTTATTATTGGTATTAGTGAAGTGGTTTAAGGTTTTGGACAAATGATATTTAAGTTTCAGATCTGTTGCATTATATCACTGAAGTATTAGGTCAAATGGTAAGGTTTAACAGTGTTGTTGCAAATTTGTTAAAGTGTCTAAACTAGTAAACCTTAAGAGTTGTTTCTAAGTTGGAAATGAGTTTGGTGAAAGTTTGATTAATTTTCTATCTATTGATTCACCCGCTTCCTCTCAGTAGTTGACTAGATCTTTATATTTTCATCATATTATCACTTGTTAGCTCTCAGGATGAGTCTATGTCTTCTGGTCATACAGGCGATAGCGTGTTGCACTAGCATCCAAAACTCAGTACCTTCCTGATCTTCAAGTATAATCTACTTTGGACTCCACATCATCTCTGTTAATTCAATATTTTTTATTCGATTACTTATGCACTTTAATCATTCAATTATTTCTCTTTAAGCATAAACACTTGTCTTGTTATCCCCTAGCTCATTCTTTAGTGTTAGTTTAAGTGAGGTAGTCATGGACCAATTTTCTCTTTGGGATTAATCATTCTACATGTAGAAAATCCCCTCCTCTATAGTTATACAAACTTAATAGAGTACAAATGAGAATAAACTATGTGAAAACATCTTATTAACTATGGTATGAAAGGACTATGCTTGTGAAATGTTTTAGAGTCTTTGGAAGTAAATGTTATGTCAGAAGAGATGAGAATTTAGGAAAATTTGACACAAGAGCTTATGAAGGTATATTCCTTGGCTATTCTACTAAAAGTGGAGCTTAAATATATTATAACAAATGACAAAGAAAAATTGTTGAAAGAACAATTGTGAAAGTTGATGAGGACACTTCAAAGTATACAATTGTAGAGATGGGATGTGAATCCGATGAGTCTACCAATAAACCAATAGAAGAAAATATTGAAGAAACAAAAGTGTAGAATGATAAGGAAGATGCTTTATAAATTATTTCTAATACTCAAAGGTATGTGTAGAAGAGTCATTTAGAGAAACAAATTATTGGAGAAAAAAACAAAGGTTATCACAAGAAGTAAAGCTGCTAAAGAACTGGTGATTTTTTTCTTAATTTCAAAGATAGAGCCAAAAACAATAAAAGATTATTGCAATGATCAACATTAGATGAAAGATATGAAACAAGAATTGGAACAAATAGAGAAGAATAAAACTTGGGAACTTGTCCCAAGACCAATTTACAAGAATGTGATCTAGTAACTAAGTGGGTATTTCAAACAAAATGGATGAAGATGGAAACATAGTAAGGAACGAGGCAAGGCTTGTTTGTAAAGGCTAGTCATAGGTAGAAGGAATAGATTTTCAAGAAACATATGCTCATGTGGCAAGAATGAAAGCTATTAGAATGTTTCTAGGTTTTGGTGATAACACGTGATGGGTTATCAGCCGCCATGAAAAAGGTGGATAATGGATGATGGAGAATGTCTTGAGATCGACTCAAGACTGGTGCATTTAATCCAGTATGTTTCAATGGTCAGGATTGAACCGTTTGAATTGCTCAACCTAACAGGTTTAGGGTTTAAGGTTTTTGCTACTGACGTGTATGTTCCCTATAAGGTCGATGTTAGGTTTCTGTCTGAAGTTGTTGGCAAAAGTTGTGAGTGTGTATCCAACGAAAGTGATACAAGATTCTTGCCAGACCATAGGAGAGAAGAGATACCTGCAAAGTGTATGTGCAGAAGGAAAAGAGGAGCCTAAACAGATTTGTATTAGTATTAAGTGCTATTAACAAATCATTGTAATACCTGTTGATCTCTAACCACTTCAACAATTGTAAAATCCCCTAACAGGGTAGCCTTAACTTGCTTGATTCAAAATCCCTTAAATCGGGTGGTCTTAACTGGCTTGCTGTAAATCCCTTAACTGGGTAACTCAAAGCTAATGAGTTCTGAGAAGCTAGAGAAGCTTAGGAGATCCTTTCAGCTATTGAGTTCTTAAAATCCTCTAACAAGGTGACCCTATCGGGTTTAACCCTTAATCGGGTGATCCCTAATAGGATCGGTTCCTACCAGAACCTATTGTAATGTTCTTAACCGGACAAGGCTCCTAACAGAGCGGACTTCTAAAGAGTTCAAAAAGAAGCTTGTGGGTATTCATCCCCACCGTGGTTTTTCCCAATTGGGTTTCCACGTGAAAAATATGTGTGTCATGTGAAATGCTTTTTGTCTTGTGATGCTTTGTTTTATTTGTTATGCACATGAAGGTTCTATGTTTTATGCCTATCTATAAAACATATTGAACTCACTGTTGTGAAGATTTGATAGTTAAAGTCTACTAGTTCATGTATGTGAATATTATGATAATGTGGTATTGAGCTAAGAGAAAAGCTTAGTGAGTGACTGGTTCATGATTGATTGAGCTATACTAGATGCTACTGGTTGCACTCTGTTTTACCGATATCTCTGTTTATCAGTCATTGTGAGTGTTTGATGTCAAACTGATTTTGGACTGTATTTGTGTCTGTACTGATTCACCCCCCTCCTCTCAGTACCGGTTTGGTACTAGTGGTTCATCATTGAGTTATCAGCTCGTTGTACTCCCCCTGTATACTATACTCCGAATACTATACCATTCTCTCAATACTGTATCACTCTGTATTACTCCCCCTTTTTGACAAACATCAAAAACTTAATTACCATTCGGGGGTGGTAACTGATCAAAAATGGATTTGTACTTGGTTAGGGCTTCGATGAGAGTGACAGAGAGTGCATCCTTTACACTGTCCATTAAAGAATTCTGCACTTGAATATTGGCCAATAGTGATATTAAGCCATCTAGAGTGCTTCCCTCTTGAGTAGTAGATAAGTATGTGGCTCGGTTGATCTGTTCTTGGACCGATGAAAGATGTGGAAGGAATAATGTCTGAAGGGTCATTATGTCCATCCTGATCTTGTGTTCTTCATTTCTTAAGTCCAATTGTTGAGCCATGAGCTATTGTAACCTTGTATAAAAATTCTGAACTGAATTTGGCTCTCTGGTCAACTTGCTTGAGAGATCGGCGATCTCTTTCTCAATTGCCTCTATTTTATTCTTAATGTCTTTAATGAATAAAGAAAATGTGCAGAGTTTCTAAAATAAATAAAGAATGTGCTTGAGTTGAGGAGTCAACTTAACAATAAATTTGACAAGTTTAACTTTGCCAATAGCTATATCTTTTTGTACTTCTTCTATCATTTTTGCAGTGAGCTCTTTGTCTTTCAGCTTGCTCAAATACTCCGATGCATCTACTCTAGATGTCTCTATCTTTGTGAGGAGTTCATCCAGTTGAATGTGGATGGCTGCATCAGTTGATACTATAGCTTCGAGTAGCATATCTATTAGGAGTGCTTTTACCTTCTGAAGTACTTTATTTTTCTTTTGAATGGCCATTTGCTTTTCTTTGTTCGGCCTTTGCTTTGCATAGTTCACTGAAATCAATGAGTGCTTGCCCTTTCAATTTTGATATGTCTACATTGGGCAACACCATTGGTTTTGACAAATCAACTTTAAAACTATGCTTTTTCATTTTCTTTTCTTTACCTTTCACCGATGGAACTTAGACAAGGGCTTGTGAGGCTTGATGACCCTCAGTAGGTTGCTCGGTAGAGGCAACACTTTGATCGGTTCCTTTAGCCTCTGTAGAGTCTTTCAGTGTCTTAGTACTTGATGTCTCAGTTGCAACAGTCTCAGTGTTAGAAGGTGCTTGAGATGTCTATTCTTGAGTAGTACCTTCTCCTGCTATAGACTTGTGACCTTCAGTGCCTTGATCTATATCCTAAGGAGTTTCGGTTGAGACAGGTTGCTTGACCGGTGGATATGGCTGAACTTGTTCCAAGACTGATTCACTAGATACAAGTTTTGCATATGCAGTGCCTTCTATCATTTCCTGTTCCGGTGCCTCTGAATCCATGACATCTTCATCTATTTGAATGGTGTCAGCAGGGTCTTGTTCGGTAGCATCAGGACCTTGCTCGGTGACATCAGGATCATGCTTAGTGACATCAATGATTTCAACTATAGCTTGCTCACCGGCATCCTTGATTTTGAATATTTCCTACCACTTTTCTTTTGTCTCATTTTCCACTTCAATATATAGCCCATTCATCAGGTTTAAGGCTCTCTGTTTGACAAGAAACTATGAGTTGTAGGTTGTCAAATGTTCCTTTATTTCAGCTACTGACATGTCAGGAAATAAATGAACCAGACTTCTCTCTCTGATTTGTTTCTCTGAGTCCATTGCATACTTCCACCTATTATCAATATGCAGATACAGTTCATTTGGAAGTGACTTAGCTAGTTCCAATGGAGCTAACCGGAACTTTAGAAGTGTGCAGATGACAGCTTCTTCAATTTGTCTCTTTTCATCATTGTTTCTAGTTTCATACTTGACATATCTAAATCCTCCAAATCCACCATATTCATTTAGATTAGCACAAAAGTATTCAACACTATGTATATTTACCTTCTTACTCTTGACAATCTGGAATTTGCTTGCATCCTCTGATTCGGTATCACTAGACTCTTTTGCCAAAATGATTCTCTGAGTAGATTTCTTGTATGTCTTTGTTACCTTGGGAGCAGTAACACTTTTTGTTTTCTTACTCAATGAGGTTGTAGATGCTCTTGTGTTAGGTCGCTTTACTGGAGGTGGAGTCGGTGAGACCTTTGATGTGTCTTGTTTCTTTCTCTTCAATACTTTTCCCTTAGGCAATTTGGTGCTCAGTGTTATAGCTACCTCTTGGGCTTCAGATTCCTCTTTGGTAATGGCAATGGTGCCTTTGACAGGTGTAGAGGAAGAGTCTTCTCTAAATTTCTCTGACAATGCCTTTATCATTTTTGATGCCTTTCTTGTAGCTTTGGGTACTACAATGTTCATCTTTACCTTTTCCTTTACTTCCTCATAGGTACCATACCTTAGCTCAGTAGCATGTCTAGGCAATGTAAGAAATGCATCGATTTGCTATTTTGTGATGTCAAAATCAATCTCATAACCCATTGGCGACAAAGATTGAGTCCTTGGTTCCACAACATTCACATAATAGTAATCGGTGTCAACTTCAAAACATATATCATTTTTGTATTTCTCTACTAGCTGGGGTGGAATCCTATATCTGTTATGCATTTTCTCTTGAAATTTACTGAAGTAATCATCCATAATATCATTGAAATTGTCTCCTGACTTCTTAATGAAGTCATTAATCTGATGGGTGATTGGTTGGTGTAATTCCCAAACAACTTTACTAACTGATGGAAAGAATTTTTCAAAATAGAAAAACATGCATACCAGTAATGATCCAAACTTTAGAGTATTAGCCGAGTTGTTCTTCTTCAGCTTCCTAATGGTGTTCAGATTTTCAAATAGGTTCTTCAGCAACACCTCACATAGATCAATTTTCATTCCCTTTTTCACAATTTTGTAGGCCAGGTCTACTGCTGCACAGGGAACACTATTTTCCCTTGCCGATTGGAAGAAACAGTAACCCATTACTCTAATGGCAAATTCTAATTCTTCATCTGTGACATTGTTTAGTTTCAATCCTCTGCAATCAGATTCTACTCTGGTTAAACTGATCAATTCCTTCTGTGATATCATCTTTTGGGCTTGAGCATGATCATAGATAGGGTAACCGGTAATCAAATGAATGATTTCCTTAGTAATCTTAAATGGTTGCTCTTCTAGTCACATGAAATCATCGTGAACTTTTCTTAGAACAAGCTTGACCCAATGGGGTTTGAACACATGGGGATAGGTTAGGGCTTCAGTTAATCCTTTGATTTTGATGTGCTCATACTTGTTGTTCAATTTACCATTGGTACACAGCTCATCATAGGTGTCTTTGATTTCAACATGACCGAGTTCTTCAACATGACATTTGGTGAAGAATCTCACATCCTCAACTAGTAACACTCTGTCCGAGATGAGTGAAAAGGCAATTTTGTCATCCGGTTCAAAAGCGACTTTGGGAGTCAAAGAGTATTTTAGTGAGGGCTTTTCTACATTCTTGACAACTATGGGATCTTGGATCTTGGGCGCCATTGAAGATCTCAGATAAAAGCTAACAAAAGATCTTTAGGGTTTCAGGATTTCAAACGACAGACGCTTTATGCTTAGCAGATAATGGCAACTAGATAAGACCGGTAAACCAGCTTAACAATGTGTTGAGATTGATGTAAATACCTTGAATTTGCTTTGTAGGAGGTTTGATCGCCTTAGATTCGCTTGCTCTACTTTCTCAAAAACTTGGTAAGTGAAAATGACCATGAAAATACTTTTAAGTACACAAAATACCTTATCAGGCTCCATGCGGGTTAGGTCAAAAACATTAAATGCACTCTGTTCCTCTTTAACCGATTTACTCACCTTTTTTCCATTTTGATCGAGTAACCAAACTTCCTTCATTCACTGACTAGACAGGTTTCCTATATTCAGCAACTTGATACACTTCCTGTAAAGTGCTTCAAAAGACTTTGATAGAATTTTAAACTTACTAATACATCTTAATTATGCAGATTTTGAAGTAAGTACATACATAGAATAAGAACTGTTAAGATTTTAACCTTCAGAGAATGCAGTCCCTTCATACCTTTACCAATTAATTTGGAATAGGTGCACCTAACTCAGTAGGTAAGGTGCTTTCTTTATTTGACACAATTTCCTTCCTTTTCCAAATCATCCTTAATTTTTCTTTTATTTCTTCAGTGTCTTTTCTAGGTTGATCTCTACAATCTCCAGCTAAGTGTCCAACTTTATGACAATGAAAACATGCCATACTAGGATTTCTCCATGATCTTCGGTTGTACATCCCAAACCTTATAAAACAATTGGCACTTATATGTCCATATCTTCCACAACATTCACACCATATCCTTGTATTGTAATCCCATGGTACTGTAGAATATTGTCGGTAAGGATCTGTGTGAGTTCGGTAACCTCTAGCATTTGCTCGGTGTGCATACCACATATAGTTCTTTTGCTTAAACAAGCACTTCTCGGTACTATGTCCATATCTATTGTAGTTTTTACAAAACCCTTTGAATTTTGCCTTCTGATAATTGTTAACAGACTTTGTCCTACATTGATTAGATGTGTGACCATATTTATTGCAATTGTAACAATAACCATTGGACTTAGTGACATTCGGTTGCTTACCTTTTCTGATTTGGCATATGTTGGCAGTGTGACCTTGATTTCCACAGTAGTTGCAAATAGGCTTCTTTCTTTTGATGTTATTCTTGTTTCCAGCTTTCTTTGATGATTCTCCTCTCTCGGTAGTATGAATTCCTTTCTCGATAAAGACCTTTCCTTTGTAACCAAATCCTATATCTTTGTTGGGTCATCTTGTATTCAGTTGCTTATCCAACATCTTTGATGCTTCATAACTCTTCTTCAGTGTTTCTTTGGATTTCTTCTCTATTTCAAGTTCATCGGTTAACTTTGATACTTCAAGTTTCAATGCTTGATTCTCATCATTCTTCAGAATTACTTCATGATGTGCATAACCTAGTTGATCTGATAGGTTTTGTTGAAATCTAGTTAACCTTGTGATTTCATCATTCTTATCAGATATTAAGACTTCAAGTTGTTGTTTCTCTCTCTGTACATCTCTTGCTTTATCCTCAACTGTCCTCAATGCATCAAGATTTCCAGTCATCTATGTGCTGAAATGTTCATGTTCTCTTTTCATTGCTTTCAGTTGATCAGCTAGTGCTTTGTTCTTTTCTATCAATACTCCAATCATTTCTTTAGTTTCTTTAGATATACTATTCTCAGATGATGTCTCAATTTGTTCGACTAACTCTTGAGAGTCCTGCAAATCATCAGATAATCTTCTTCTCACTTTTAGAGATTTTTGCATTTGTCTTTGCATGTCTGCAATCACTTGATTAGCATGATCCAGCTCTTCTTGCAGATACACAATCCTTCGAGATTGTTTATAGTCTTCCATTGATAAGATCTTTCTCTTTAGGTATTTAAACCCTTTTCCAAGATTCAAGCTTTGATACTAATTGTTAGGCCCAATATGGAAAGCTAATGTACTGAGAGGGGAGGGGTGAATCAGTACTCGAAAACTTTTCTTGAATAATAACTTTATTGTTATGCATAAACCAAATAGTGCAAAAACATAATATAAAGCTAAAACAAATAGATAACAATCATACATGATTCACTCCATAACACATATATTTTGGTTACGCAGAAACTCTTGGCTAGAGAGAAAAATTGTGGTGGGGATGGCACCCACAACTCCACTACTGCAAAAATAAAGAGTGCTCGGTTAGAGCTACATGTTTAGCTATTTCTAATAGCTTACCCTGTTAGGAGTAACAAGATCTGTTAGATCTACCTTGCTAAAGGATTTTACAAAACTTCATCTAAATGTTGCACCTGGTTAGAGGCTTTACAATTTATAGACTTGATTAGAGTCTTTTACCCTGTTAAAGGTTTCTCTTACAACTTCAAAATATTACAGTAAAATTATTACAAGTATCTGCAACTTTACATTTGGAATGTTATTGCAGATTTTATGTGCTCAGAATAAGATTACCTTGCTTATAGCATACCTCGGTAACCCATATAGTAACTCGGTAAACCCTTCTATTTACTCTGTTCTTTGACTGTTCTCTGAAAACCTTCTCAGTGACCTCTGTGTCTATGTAACAGTCTTCTTACACTCATGCACACACCTCTTTAACTCTTAACTCATGCTATATAAATAGATCTCTTATGACGGTGATCCTTTCATTGCTTCGATCTTACAAACATGATTTATTGAATGAATAGCCATGCAAATTATTTCATTGGTTATATGACCTCAAAATCATACACAATCTTTAAGTGCAATTTCGAATGTGATAACGGTTAGATGTGCCTCGATCTTGTAACACATTTTCATATGCATATCCAAATTCAATGAATCTGGTAACACATTTCACTTGGTGTATATCAACTCGGTGTGTCATCTTTGCTGCTCGGTAGACATGTCAAGATACTCGGTAGATAGCTTGGTGTATACTGCATTTTGTGACTACGTTCTTTTGTAACCGACTAGACTGTGCATACCGACTGAATATCTTGGTAATAGATAACCAACTAGAGTATATAGTATAACTTTGACATAAAACTAATGGCAATCTGATAAGTAGTAACATCATCACGTTGTATAATTCTTCAGTATACTCACTCACACTCATGTCCTTCTATAATAAGTTCTACAATTTCTTGAACAATTCCAATTCATAGCCTCCTGGAATGAATTTAGCCTTTAATCTTGAAACAATCTGCCTCCACCGGGTGATTTTCATCTTACCATTATCTACTCTATCTCTCTACAACTCTTTCCACCATAAAGAAGTGTTCCTTTTCAACTTAGTTTGTGCTAGCTGGACCCTCTATGGTTCTTTAATATCTTCAAATTCAAAGTAGTTCTCCAGCTCTCCAATTCACTCTATCAAGTCTTTCAGATTCAATGTACTTGAAAAGTTAGAAACCTCAACTTTATGAATTTTACTCACTTGTGCCACTGTTCTAAGAAATCTATCTTCTACTTTGTCTCCTAGTCCTTCAACCTCTTTGACCTCTACCTCTTTCCTTGCCTCTTCATACTCATCCTCTGATTTTGGATTCCTCTACAAACTAGACAATACATTTTGCATCTCATTCCTCATCTCATTTCTAAAATACTCCATCATCTACTCTACCATTCTAGGGTTCATCCTTCTCGATGACATCTCCTCATTTGATCCACTACAACTACCTCAACTTGGAGATCTGACTAAAAATTTCTAATTGCCTCTCAGTCAGTGATCTATTGAACGCACTTTCAACTTGCCTCAATTTGGCACTTTGTTCACCCAAAAGAATGCCTCAAGTTTCACAACCATCTCTAATACCATCTGATGCAGCCATGGTCCGGAAGGTCCTCAAAGAGAATAATCTAAATCATATAGCAAGAGTAACACAATGGAAGCTTCAACACAAAATATAGAAAATGCAAGATTTGACATCTGCAATATATGGATTCATCATATACTAGCTGGAAACATGCAGACAAACATGCAGGCTTACAAGCCTTGTTACAAAATACATTCTAGAATACAATGCATTTAGACATCCAAAAGGTATTCTAATTACATATCATGAATCAAGATCATTATATATCTGTTCTATCCCCCAAAGGATCAAATACAACAATATCTATAACATCTGGAACACATATGGGTCAACCATAAAAGATTACATTCTATAAGACAAGAAAATGAAACATGTAAAATAGGTCAGAACTAAAGCATGAAGATCTCCTCCACCAAGGACATAAATGAAGTGTGGATCATAAAGGAAGATTGGCCAAGGGCCTAGGAATATTGTGTGTAGTACCAATTAGATCTACAAGCCAAGGAAATTATTTGCAAGAAAGGAAATCTCCAACTAGCCGTTAAGCTCAAAAGTGCTTCGAGAACCAAGAAACAAACAATCGGAAAGTGACAACTTGTCAGAAAAGGGTCCAAATAAACTGAAAATCTAGAACAATGAATGAGAACAAGTCTAGAAGCCAAATATTCAATCTACAATGGAAAATGAACTTCTTATGTAGAATGTTGGTAGAAACACATAAGATACAACACAAAACAAAACTAAAAAGAAAATATTTTTGTTGATGCAAGATTGCTCATCTACAGAGGATGCTCCTGCATCATAATACAAGGTACCATTATTTTTATGTGTTGGTTAATTTGAAAATATCAATATTATAATGTGTAGATGGCTACCAAATTGAGGATTACAAGATTTTTTTCTCTTGCGCCATTACACTCCACCCCTTACTATCATTGTAGAATGCCTATTGGCATTAATAAGTACTATATATTTAAATTTATTTTAATTAGATAGCTAGGTTAAATTCTTTAATTAAATATGATGATAGTTATATTTACCTTTAAATATAATAATTAAAAAATATTTTTGATAATATACAAAATTCAAATATTTAAGTGAGAAAACAAAATTATTCATAATTTAATAAATATTTTGAGCTTTACTTATGTTTAATATTCTTAAAGGTTGGCATCTAATACCATATAATTTAAACTCATCTATTGTGCATGAATGAACTAGGCCACATGAGTCTGGATTGATAAAACTTGTACATAGAGACCTAGTTTCTTTCATACTCATGTTTGAAACTATCACAATATTGTTTAACTAAATGTTAAGGGAGATTATAGATAACTCCATCCAAGTTCTCTCATATTGACCCCTCTTAAGAGTAGCTTTATAGTTATGAGTGAATGATTAAAGACAAACACATATAGACTTGTAAATGACCTATATTATTCTAATGTAGATTAATTTTCATTAACTCTTAGAAAATTAAATATGGTCTACTAATCTTGTCCTTGTAGTCTCATATGAGATTTTGATATTTTTTAATTCAACAAATTAAAGGTTTGAAATTACCAATGTACAAATGTTAGAAAATAGAAGGAAATATTTAAACATTGTTTGCAATGATTAATGAGAGGTGTAAAAATGGTCGTTAGTGTAGCCACACCATTGTAAAATTCATGATGCATAATTCCCCAGTCCATGATTATCAGTAATAAGAAAAGGGTCAATCCCTTAGTTAGTAGTTTAGTGATAGATTTTTTTTAATTTTTCCAATTGAAGTGTTCATGCAAAGAACAGGCTGAATTCACAAAGCTGGTTCCCACTTTTGCCAATGAAGGAATTTGGCGAAAGTGGGAACTTCGATTTTTTAGGTGTTCGAGGGAAATAGGGGTGTTCACCCAAACTACCCCTTGGAGTTCGAGTGAACCATGTTGCGGACCTGGATTCACTCGAACTATGGGTGACTTTTGGGTTCAAGCAAACCCCCCATTCGCTCGAACTGTTTTTCAGTTAGGGTTTTTTAAAACATTTATAAAAAGTGAAAGTGATAGTTAAAGGGTCATTATCAAAGTTGTCTTTTTTTGTCTGATGGGGGTTGGACCGAACCAGTCATCAACATCACGTCACCGAGCTATATCTGCAGTAGCTAGCGTCTTTCATATTTCAATTTTTGACCTTTATTATATCAAGTGCACAAAATAACCCTTTGTTTGGTTTAATAATGTCTTTTTTTATTAAATTAATAAATAATTTGTTTGTTAATTTATTTTTTTAATTAAATAATTGTATATAGTTATTGTTTTTCAATATTTTAGAAAAATGTTTGATAATTTATTGTTTTTCATTATTTTAGAAAAATGTTTGATAATTAATGTTTTGACTGAAATGTGTCAATTTGTTTTTAAAATTACATAATTGTATATATGTATATTTTTTTCAACATTTTAAAAAATTGTTATGAAAAACATAGAAAACTAAGGTAGTAAATCAAAACTTAGAAAAACATTAGCAAAAAAAGAAAATTAGAAAAATGTCGCAAACGTAAATATAATAAATTAAACTTTAGAAAAATTAATAAATTTTAATTTAAATAAACATTAGAAAATTTGGATAACAAATTTAAACAAATTAGACAAAATAAATCCTCTACAATGTGACCCATTTTCACATCCTATTACACGCACAACATGACCCCTTAAGACCACATATGCCTTGATGACACTATACGTTCCCTTAGGAGGTCATAGAGGATCACATATAACATACTAGTGTACATATGACATTCCCTTTAGGATCACATAGTGTCCTAAGGGGTCATACGTGGTCCTAAGGGGTCACACATGTGTTATAACACATGCGTGACCCCTTATAAAATTGTAGTGTGAACAACATACCCCTTGGTCCATCAAATAGTGTCTTAACACATGCGTGACCCGTTGGAACTGCATATGACCCTTTATAAAACCCTATTGTGAACGACATACCCCTTCTAGTCCATCACATAGTGTCTTAAGGGGTCGTATGTGGTCCTAAGGGGTCACGCATGCATTAACACATGCGTGACCCCTTAGTAGGTCACATGGGACCTCTTATAACATCGTACTATACATATGACATTCCCCTTAGGATCACATAGTGTCCTAAGGGGTCATGTGTGGTCCTGAGGGGTCATGCATGTGTTATAACATATGCATGACCCCTTAGAACTGCATATGACCCCTTATAAAATCCTAGTGTGAATGACATACCCCTTAGTCCATCACATAGTGTCTTAAGGGGTCGTATGTTGTCCTAAGGGGTCACGCATGCATTAACACATGTGTGACCCCTTAGTAGGTCACATATGACCCCTTATAACATCCTACTATACATATGACATTCCCCTTAGGATCATATAGTGTCCTAAGGGGTCATATGTGGTCCTGACAGGTCACGCATGTGCTACAACACACGCATGACCCATTACAACCACCTATGACCCCTTATAAAATCCTAGTGTGAATGACATACTCCTTAGTTCATCACATAGTGTCTTAAGGGGTTGTATGTGTTCCTAAGGGGTCATGCATGCATTGACACATGCGTGACCCCATAGTAGGTCACATATGACCCCTTATAACATCCTACTGTACATATGACATTTCCTATGTGTCCTAAGGGGTCATATCTGGTCCTGAGGGGTCATGCATGTGTTATAACACATGCGTGACCCCTTAGCAGGTCACATATGACCCCTTATAACATCCTACTACTACTATACATATGACATTCCCCTTAGGATCATATAGTGTTTTAAGGAGTCATATGTGGTCCTGACCCATTCGAACCACATATGACCCCTTAGAACACTATATGATATAAAATCCTAGTGTGAACAACATACCCCTTAGTTCATCACATAGTGTCTTAAGCGGTTGTATGTGGTCCTAAGAGGTCATGCATGCATTGACACATGCATGACCCCTTAGTAGGTCACATATGACCCCTTATAACATCCAACTGTACATATGACATTCCCCTTAGGATCATATAGTGTCCTAACATATGCATGACCCCTAAGAACTGCATATGACTACTTATAAAATCCTAGTGTGAACGTCATACCCCTTAGTCCATCACATAATGTCTTAAGGGACCGTATGTGGTACTAAGGGGTCATGTATGCATTGACACATGCGTGACCCCTTAGTAGGTCATATATGACCGCTTATAATATCTTACTGTACATATGACATTTCCTATGTGTCCTAAGGGGTCATATGACCCCTTATAATATCCTACTATACATCTGACAATCCCGTTAGGATCATATAGTGTCCTAACATATGCATGACCCCTTAGAACCGCATATGACTCCTTATAAAATCCTAGTGTGAACATCATACCCCTTAGTCCATCACATAGTGTCTTAAGGGGTTGTATGTGGTCCTAAGGGGTCACACATGCATTGAAACGCGCATGACCCCTTATAACATCCCACTATAAATATGACATTTCTTATGTGTCCTAAGGGGTCATATGTGGTCCTGAGGGGTCACGCATGTGTTATAACACATGCGTAACCCCTTAGTAGGTCACATATGACCCCTTATAACATCCTACTATACATATGACATTCCCCTTAAGATCATATAGTGTCCTAAGTGGTCATATGTGGTCATGACCCATTAGAACCGCATATGACCCCTTATAAAATCCTAGTGTGAACAACATACCCCTTAGTTCATCACATAGTGTCTTAAGGGGTTGTATGTGGTCCTAAGGTGTCACGCATGCATTGACACATGCGTGACCTCTTAGTAGGTCACATATGACCCCTTATAACATCCTATTGTACGTATGACATTCCCCTTAGGATCATATAGTGCTCTAGCATATGCCTGACCCCTTAGAACCGCATATGACCCCTTATAAAATCCTAGTGTGAACATCATACCCCTTAGTCCATCACATAGTGTCTTAAGGGGTTGTATGTGGTCCTAAGGGTTCACACATGCATTGGCACATGCATGACCCCTTAGTAGGACACATATGACCCCTTATAACATCCTCCTGTACATATGACATTTCCTATGTGTCTTAAGGGGTCATATGTTGTCCTGAGGGGTCACACATGTGTTATAACACATGTGTGACCCCTTAGTAGGTCACATAAGACCCCTTATAACATCCTACTGTACATATGACATTCCCCTTAGGATCATATAGTTTCCTAAGGGGTCATATGTGGTCCTGACCCATTAGAACCGCATATGACCCCTTATAAAATCCTAGTGTGAATGACATACCCCTTAGTTCATCACATAGTGTCTTAAGGGGTCGTATGTGGCCCTAAGGGGTCACACATGCATTGACACATGTGTGACCCCTTAGTAGGTCACATATGACCCCTTATAACATCCTACTATACATATGATATTCCCCTTAGAATCATATAGTGTCCTAACATATGCATGACCCCTTAGAACTGTATATGACCCCTTATAAAATCCTAGTGTGAACGTCATACCCCTTAGTCCATCACATAGTGTCCTAAGGGGTCGTATGTGGTCCTAAGGGGTCACGCATGCATTGACACATGCGTGACGCCTTAGTAGGTCACATATGACCCCTTATAACATCCTACTGTACATATGACATTTCCTGTGTGTCCTAAGGGGTCATATGACCCCTTATAACATCCTACTATACATATTACATTCCCCTTAGGATCATATAGTGTCCTAACATATGCATGACCCCTTAAAACCGCATATGACCCCTTATAAAATCCTAGTGTGAACGACATACCCCTTAGTCCATCACATAGTGTCTTAAGGGGTCGTATTACATTCCCGTTAAGATCACATATTGCAGATTTAATACTTTTATAATCATATGGGCCCAAATATAATCATATCCAGGGCCAAATGTTATATATCATGTTCTTGAATTTTTTATGTATGTCAAAGATTTAAATATACACGTGTTATATCTCTCTATCTCTCTGAAATATATGTTATCTCTCTCTCACTGAAATATTTGAAATTTTTACATGTATTTTTTGAAAATGAAAATGATCTCTCTCTGTCATGAAGATTTATATGTATAATCTCTCTCTCTCTGCTTACATATTTATTTTAACTTTATGACATGTACCTAGATAGATGGCATCCCAGGATATACCTTTGCAGTCTCCTGATCAGGATGCACCTACACAGGCTCCACATTAGGAGCCACACATTTATGATGTTGATCCTCCACAGTAGGATCCCCCCTTGCTCGACATTGCTACTATTTTTCAGTACACTGATTGGGAGTTGCATAGGTTGAGGGCCATATTAGATGACCCTCATATTGATGGCATGTACAAGAGTACATGCACGTCCATTTTTTATAGTTTGTGGACATTGAGGGACCACTTAGTTTCTCATACCTCATTCTCACCTGAGGTTATAGAGGATATATATAGATAGTTGAGGAGTGAGGTGAGGGGTCCTCATTCTTTTGTTGATGTGGTGGGGGTGGTCTCGAAGGAGACCATCAAGGAGAGATGCTTTCCACAATATCAGGAGAAGAGTAAGGTGAGGGGATATCAGGTTACCAGATGTATCGACCCACAGGTTACATCACTGATTTACCCACGCTTCTTAACTGCCTATGGTCATTATCCTAATAACGACCAGATACCATTATACTTTGCACAATAGGTATTTGTTGAGGTTCATTGTCAGATGAAACCAAACTACCTTGATATTCCAGGATATTATGGATAGGGGAGGGGCAGGATTGCTGATAGAGATGCATATCGTAGGCATGATAGAGCTCCACCTAGACACAGGGACCTTGTTGGCCAGAGATTTCCTGCAGTAGTCCCAGCCATGGCACCCATAGCAGATCACATTGTGATTGCTTCTCAGAGAGAAGAAATTGATAGGATTGGACAGATTGCATCAGCAGTAGCCACCATATCTTTTGACAGGGTGGGCAGATATATGATGACTCGACCACGTTTGCGATTATCCATAGATCATGCATCTTCTAGTCGTTGGAGGGCTTCAGATTCGGATGATCGGTATATTTCTACTGGCATCCCCTCCCTAGATGAGGTAGCAGCTACAGTTAGAGGTAGTAGACATGTATAGATGTCACAGTATTTAGCCGAGAACCTACTACATTCTTATAGTTTTATTTCATCTCGACTTGGGATACCATTGGCTGATGTTAGAGAGGAGATTATCAGAGATGGTCAGGCTACAGTGGCATCGATGCATACCCCGAGGCAGTCACAACATTCTCATCAGTCTACGCATGCTCCAAGCACTGACCCACCTATAGATCACTCTGTTGCTGCAGAGGAGGAGCTACGAGCTAATCAGGTCCATATCACAGATGAGGGCCACTTGGATTCATTTGAGGAGGAGATACAAGCTGATCAGGTCCACATCACAGATGAGGGTTTGGACTCATTTGAGGATTAGCTGAGAGATTTGAGCCATACTGGATTTATGGACATGCTACTACAGTCAGACACTTCATCCATGATGCCCACTCATCTAGTTAGCCCCTTGCACTCCTTAGTGATACGTACAGCTAGAGAGAGATATGTAGGCACGAGTGATGTTGTTGATATGATTACGAGACAGGATCAGACTATATAGCCTACTCCAGGTGATGCATAGGTATGTACATGTATAGGTGTGTTTAAATTTTTAAAAGATATGTATACATGTTGAAAATTTGTAGGATAAATCTATATATATATATATATAGATCATGTTTAATAAATAATCTAGCGTTCTAAGTTTTAATTTTTAGATCATTTAAATTGATTGTGGACTAATCCTTAAATTGACAGTTAGCTCATGTCACTCCTTCCTTGAGCTCTGAGCGTGTGCGTAGGAGAGATTCTTTAGATGCTATTAGTGTACAGGTTAGTTATGGTTTTTGGTACATATATGTACATGTATGTATACATGCATGTTACAATTTATATTTAAATTTTTATTTAACTCTACTTGGATTTGATGTACATGCACACCTAGAGAGATAGATATATTATATTTAATATCTAAATAAATTCTACTTTTGTAGGACTCCCCTCAGTTGGTCGCTCAGTTCGTAGCCGACATGATCCTTGTTGATTTGCTCCAGACTTTATAGCTCATTTACATTTATCTTTTTATAGACTTTCATATTATATATATTCATGCACGTACATGGAGTTTAGACTAGATTATACTTTTTACCTGGTTTGTGTTTGATCAGATTATACATACATTTGATTATATTAGATTTATACACACATTTGATTAGATTAGATTTATACATGTTTGAATCTTAGATTAGATTTAAATACATGTTTTATTAGATTGTATATTTCACATGCATGTATGTAATGAAGTTTAGACTAGATTATACTTTATATCTCCATTATGTTTGATCGGATTATATAGATTTATGCATGTTTGATTATATTAGATTTATATTTGATTAGATTAGATTTAAATACATGTTTGATTGGATTGTATATTTCACATGCATGTACAATGAAGTTTAGACTAGATTATACTTTATATCTCCTTTGTGTTTGATACTAGGATTATATATATTTCCACTGCATCATGTGATATGAAGTTTAGACTAGAGATTATATATATTTCATGCACATGTACATGTGTTAGATTATATATTCCATGTGCACATGTACATACGTGTTAGATTATATATGTACTTTATGTTCGATGGACTGGACTGGATTATATATATCACGTGCACATGTTAGAAATACAAGTAGAAAATTAAATTATTTTAACTAGTGGTCCTTACAAATTAGATGCATTTAGAATTAGATACAGTACCTTATACATAAAAATTAAACATGCATTTAAACATGTACATGTACTTGAATTAACTTTGAATACATCCTAATTTGATATAATGTATTTAAACTTAAAAAATATTTATCCTTTAGTTTCAAAACAAGTTAAGAGATCTAGAATTTATCTTGAGTATTAATTCAATTCATGTGGGTTGAACCACATGTGTACTTTGGATTACTAAATATATATATAGTTCATACAACATCAAGTGGTTCAGAACGCTCTTCAATAACACTTAATATTTTGTCATGATCTTCACTATCTAGTCTCCACTTTTGAGACCGCCCTCAACATGGAACTGTTTGAAGAATTAGGCCAACAATAATGACCAAGTGACTATACTGATATACCTTGTTGTCAATTTGGTATTCAGTGAAATGAATCCCATGCTGAACAATTTTAACTTGTTTGAAATATGTCCCTTGCACTACAACTGATCCTGCATGTACATGTATATAAGAAACGTGAGAAATTAAAAATTTCCATGCGTAAGCGATTTGTATATGTACATATTCAAATTAGAACTCAAACCTGTGGGAAATGACATTCCATCACTCATCTCAGATTTTGATAACTTCTTTCTCTCTTCTGTGCAACGCAATAAATAATAATTAACACCTTCTGTATTTCCATCTTCTGCTATGACTGCAAAAATATCTCCTGCAATTTGACACAAGTTAAATAAATTCTAAGTTATATGTCATTTTTAAGGAAATATTTACATGTGTACGTCATGTATGTACCTTTTTTAATCAATCCAGAAATATGATCGTAATCACCAGAAATCAAAGGAATGTCTTCAAAGTTTTCATCCTTATTTGAATCCTCGTATGTGTCAGAAACATCTAGTGGCACCATTTTCCATTCACTAACATATCCAAGCTCTTGGTTCTTGCAATCAACATAGTTTTTGAAAATGCATTCAGAACAAAAACATGAATAATCCCTAGTGTATAATGTCCATGGGCGATTATCTGTACTCATGACACAATGCAAAGATCTTGTCCTCTCCACGCTCTTGCATCCATACATTGATTTTCTATCCACATCTGCAAAATGTACATGTGTACAAGAATGTACATGTAGATCAAGTTGTTAAATTGAAACATTTGAACTAGGAACATTTTTAAAAAAATTAAATAAAATACTAAAAGAGAACATGTACCGGTTATCTCCCAAAACACTCTATATGGAATGGGTTTGTATGTTCTCGATGATGATTCCCCAGGATAATTAGGTTGCTCAAAGTGTTTCTTACACCATTCAACAACATCATGTGCATCTTCTATACGTTCTCATGTGTACTTTATTTGATGGTTTCTTAGAGCATGTTTGATACAAGCTCCTGCACCATCATGTTCACCCTTTCCATGACCACTCTCAAAAAAACTCCAAACATGTGGTATTTTGTCATTTTGATGATATCTACATAGTGCATAAAATGGCCTCGAAGATTTGAATTGTGCCGCACATCCATCAGACCAAACAAAATGTTTAACTATTGTTATGCCTCTATCTTTCAAATATTCAAAAAACTTCTTAAAGCAATGTTGTACAAAAAGTGTGTCATGCTCCTTATCATCACTGATATAGAAGTGGTACTCTTTCTTAATGACACGACTTTCAAATGTACTATCAACACCATCCAAATTCATCTGTGCATGTCGATAACACGCATGCACCAAAATAGTGATTTGCTTTGAAAAGTAATACTCTGATTGAATCTCTTTTTGATGTGCAAAAGACTAATTCTCTGCGAAGTCAACTACAGATAGAATAGTTCCAAGTGGGAAAGTGTCTCTTCATCTTTTAAATTGTTCTTCTTGCCACTTGGCAAAAAAACCATGGCTTATGTATGGTTTTATCAACTTATGAAAATTTTCCATAAATGTTCCAATAGGTATTTCCTCTTCTACATAATCTAGTCTTGTAGATTCCTTTCCAAATTTTGTTTCAAATTTTTTGTACTTGTAACTCTTGTAATTTACCATCTTCCTCGTGTCAGTATCTTCATCTCTCAAAGGCAATTCAGCCAAGTCCTTGCATGTTCCACAAATTCCTCTTATGCAATTTATTTGACCAGTTGCATTATCATCTGATTTATCACATAAGATGGATGCTATGAATTGACTTGTTCGTTTAGGAGGAGCATTTTCAAAACCATCACTATCTTCTCTAATCTTTCAAAACACTTGATAGTACAAGTCAAATTCGATGTGATAACGACAACAAGTTTCAAAAACTTTGTTTAACCTCACATAATATGGCCTTAACCGTTCAAACATGGTTTGTCCAATCTTTATATGAGGGTTTGTTTTAGTAAACAATACATACAATTCATGTTTTCTTGTGTCTATCCAATGTTTTACATGGAGATCATAACAATCAGGACCAATCCTTTGCTTGATAACATCTCTACTATTTGATGAAGGATGAGTATTATCATTCCAAAAACTTGTCATAAAGTTGCTAACAACATCTTCAATTCTATCAGAATGAGGAGCTCTACACATAATTGCCCAATTCCCTTGTGAGGTAGTATCATCCAAAATATTTCTCCTTTTAACATATTTAGATATTGTCCTTCTACTAAAACCAAACTTAGATGACAGTGAAGAGATTTGTCTTTTTTGAGACAATCTTTCATTTACTAAAGGTGTCAACATCACTCTTCTTGAAATGGTCTTATCTAGTTTTCGAGATTTTTTACCAATGTTCACCAAACCTTTCTCAACGTTATCAACAATAGATTTTTGTAGCTGAGAAGTTTTCCTCTTTTGACTTGTTGTATCTATACCCAACAATTTCATTGGATCTATTAAGTCTTTATGAGTAAGTACAATTGATAACAATTGAGCTTTTTCTAGTGTAGTATCAAGATTGTTGAAATGAGACATTATTTCTTTTCCACTTTTATTCATTGACCTCCTTTTAGTATGTCTAGGTTCTTCATTGAGACGTTTCAACTCATCCACATCCATTTCAAGTAAATGATCTAAATTTTTATAAGATATATTTCTCTTCACTTGTTTAGCTAGATCCACAATATGCTCATCCATATCAGTGGTAGGCGGTAAGGAGCCTGACCCCTCTTCTTCAAAGGTCTCCATTGGTTCAACTTGGACAATCTCCTCCCTATGTTCATCAACTATATTGTGTTCTTCAACAGGTTCGTTTGCCTCGACTCTGGCTTCAGAACTCCCTTCTTCTCGAGCCCGTTCTGAACATAATTTAAGAGTTTGTGTAAGGTTCTTGAATTAATCAGAGATTATTCAATTAGGTTTAAGAATAGGGGTGAATTTGGCTTAAAGCTTTGTAACATGTTAAAATTAGCTCATTCAATTTGGTTTATTAAATTTAATTACTTGCAGGACCTTATTGTTATAACTCTAAATAAATTACCTGTTTAGGTTTAAAGTTCAATTTGTTCTCAGGTTAGGATTAAAGTTCAATCTCTAATTTTAAGCAATAATTTAACACATAAAATAAAATTTTGATAAATTAGAAATTCCAATTTTGAAAATTAAAAGTACAAATATTTTGATGCATGCATACGATAAAGGTGACCTCATATTAATTTTTTATGGACCATAATGTAGGTGGACTATAATTTGTCACATCTGTGTATATTTAAGACCTATTATTGCATAATAGACCTCCTAATCTGAAATGTTTTTGCATGTACATGAAGTCATATATATAGTTCACCTAAATTATTCAACATGTTTAATAGACCTTATAAATTTATGTCACATTTAAGAGCTATAATCAATGTAATAGTCCTAATAGGCCTTATTATTAAAATCAATATGACCACGTATGAAAAAACATTTCACAATTAATATACTTAACTCCCCTTAAGATAGATATATTATGTGATATTAAGGGACCTATCACATGAAATTACTTGTACATGTAAATTAAATAATCAATATATATATATATATATATATATATATATATATATATATATATAAAATTTAGAACTTAGAAATTATGACATAATAGGTCTTATTAATTTTATGACTTAATAGGTCTTATCTATTATAAATGGACTTAATTATATAGGAGAAAAATGCAATTACACAACAAGCAAGTTGATGGAGTTTGAAATTTGCAAATACACATGTATTATCTCAAATTAATTATGCTTTCCAATTAAAACAAGATTATTTTTAATCCTATTATTTCCAATTAATTTAATTAAGATTTTTTAAATTAATTTTCATTAAAAATATTAGATGAAAAATATTGAACTAATTAATTTTTACGTAATACATATTAAATTAAATAGAAATAAAATTAAAAATACATACTTGCTTCAAGATATCTTTGTCTTCTTTGTTCTTGATATCTTTCTTCCGTTTCAGGAGAATAATTCCTTGAAGTCTTATTTTGCCTTCTCTTCTTGTTCCTCATGCTTTTACAAAAAACCTTCAAATTATTGCCCTCAAAATAATTTTCAAATGTCTTCTCTCATCCAAAAATGTGAATTATTTTAATCATTTGTGTGATAAAAAATGAAAAAAATTATAAACATTTATACGACTCCACAAATGAAAACAAAAAACAAAAAAAACGTCGGCCAGAGTTCAAATGAAACCCGATAGTTAAAAATGGTCGGGTTCGTTCGAACATGACTGTTACAAAAAAGTAAGGACCAAAATCAAGCCCATTGGTTTGAGCAAATGGGGGTTATCTCAAACCCCCTTATGGTTCGAGCGAACCCCATTCACTTGAAATACTGTTCATTTGAACCCTCCAATTAGAAGTTTTTCCCAAAAATTTTTAGAGTTCTGAAGAATTAATGACTTTGGAGCTCTGGTTCAAAGCACAAATGAAATAATCTTGATAACCCAAAAAATATTATATGGTAGTACTCAGAGAAATATTTCCAACGAGTATAATTTTGTTATATTTTGAATTTATTATGTTCTTATTTTTTTAATTTTATGGAAAATTGGTTTTTCACCGAACATGAACTTCTCTGTTCAACGCATTGGGAAAAAAAGAAACTAATTCAAAAAAATTCTGAAAAACATCTATGCCCCTAGTATTGATGTCTTCTTTCTAACAAAAAAAATAAAATTGAATTTCGATTTATATAGAACAAGTTATGTGTTCAAACGTAAACCTATGTCTGAATTATGACTAGTCAGACTTCAAAACTTTATAAAATGAAAAATATTGAACATATCACTATAAAACCAAATGCATGCCCTGGATATTGATGTTACAAATGAAAATTCAAAAGAATTGAGTTTTTATCATTTATAGAAAAAAAGTTATGCATTTCGAGAGGCACATCACTCTTAAAAAATGTAGTTTGTTGTAAAAAACTACTTTTCGACGGAGATGAAATTTTTTTAAAAAAATCCTTCAAAAAAATTTCAAAAAAATGTATATAGAATCTACAAATAAAATTGTAGAAATCACTAATTTACATCATCTTCAAATTTGTAATAGTTTAAAAGTTATAGTTCTCAGAAGTTGAAGATTATTTTAAAAATGTACATCTCAGTGTCAAAAGTGGCAAAAAAGTGGGAACCATTATTGTGAATTCACCCTTTGGTTTTTGACATTTTCTCTATTTGTGAGAGATTCATTTACATATAGGTGTTTGATCAAGCCTTATAGATAATGCCTATCATTACATGTTTTCTCATTTTAGTTTCACGTAAGAGGATGTGTTAGATATGAATGAGATAAAACCTAACTAGTTTCACTTGTAAATTATTTCACACCTTATTAGTTAAGTTTACTTAGAGTTTTCTTGTGAATTTATATTTTATGTCTAAAGACATACTATTCAGATGCATGCTATAATCCTATTTTGTCTTACATCTCACCTTTGTTTATATATACAATTGTTTTTTTATTGTAATGAATAAGATAATCAAATTATATATATTAATCCATTGATAGAATAGAATTATTCTTTCATGTTGGATATCTGTTGCACTTTCGTGGAAACTCCCTAATCTTAATGGTTATCTCCATAGAAAAATATGCATAATATAGAGCACTTCATACCCTCTCGAACTCATATATCAAGAAAGGAAGAAAAATCGATATAAATTTGATGAAATGAGAAACAAAACTCACGAGTACATGTTGACATATACAAGACATATCAACAATAATAAATTTATCCCCAGTCTCTAAAATCAACCTTATATAAAGTAAATATAAATTTATGATCTCAAGATAACTATCTAAATGATATTTTAATTTTATAAAATACATTAAATTTTAAATTTGAATACCTACCTTAATCCTCATATGCATTATTGATTATTCTTTTACTTATATATATATATTTAATTATTCTAAATTATCAATGTGCCAATCAAACTAACACTCATTATTAATCTACTTTATTGGATTAGTCTATATTCCACTCAAGGATAAATCTAAGCGAAAAAAAAATGTGAAAAACTCTGAACATTGTGGAACCTTAAACATAGTGCAAGTGAAATCAATCTACCTATGTGGGATGCACTTGATCGTCCTCAATCATATGCATGGGGCCTAAAGGAAGCAAGAAGACAAAGAATCTTCACTTTTTCATGCTCATCTTATACTTTTTGTTTGCATTACATTGGATCACATTTTTATGGGCGGTGGTCGGTACACATGCATTATTGAACATGAATCTTTCCACCGACAATCGCGTTGCACATTTGGATCCATGCTAAGACTTAAGACCTACTTCTGCTGCAGCAAATCTAAAGCTTCCCACTGCCTTAAAAATTCCTTCAACCCCACCTCGAATAGGAATTTTCTTTCACCGTTAAATGTAATTCATTAATAGCTCTGTAGAGCCTTACTATTAATATCTTTTTTCCTTCATTCTAGAACATTTCGCTCTTCACCATAATATCTAGAAGGCTGAATCTTTCCCTAATACTGGAGCCAATTAGCTTTAGAAATGTTGGAAGTGAATGATCTCTAGGTTAGGTTATTTGGTTTGGGTGGTTGTCTTAGGAAATTCAGATTGTGTTTTTGATTTGTTTGTAGTGTAGATGAAGGTCTGTTGCATATTGTTCGATTGATAGTTCAGGTTGTGTATTTAACTATTGATTTGTTTGTAATGTGGATGAAGATCCGTTACATATTGTTTAAAAATGTAGCTCAAGTTGTGTAATGTTTCAGAGGCTATAAGAGACTCACACTATAATGAAATTTATTAATAATAGAGACTAGACCAATTTTAACTTTGGTAACGGGTAGGCTTTCAAAACCCACTTAATGTAAAATAAATACTATAAAGAATCATATTTTTAAATCCCAAGAGATTGCATAAATCTTTATGTTTTCTTTACTATCTAACAAAATAAATATATCATAAGCGTATTTAATTGGCTCACCTTAAAAACACCCAACAAACATAAAAAAAAATACTCTATAAGAAAATTAAAATCCACACAATTAAAATTGGCTAGCAAAGGTAATGAGTTAGCACACTTTTAAAATTTATAAACTTATTCCATTTGCTTATGAGGGATTAAGTGAATTGTTTAATGCAAGTGAATATTTTTTCTTACATTGTAATAATCACTATAGTCAACCCAAAAATCCTTCAAATGCGGTGCAAATGTTTTCATCTAAATTATACCACATACTTTTCTATCCTCCCGTTTGGATCAAATGATTTTTGTTGGTGTAAAAGTACAAATTGTATATTTAGATTTCAACATATAATTGTATAGTAATAATTAAATACAATAATATCAATAAATTTGTATTCTATTTATCTTTAATAACTATTAAATTTAATATAATATTAAAATTATAAGTAGAAAATATTAAATAATAGTCACTATAAAATATAATAATAATCAAAAGAAAATATCAAAGTTATAAATTAAAAAAATTATATTTATAGATTGAACAACTCATTAGCAAATATTAAATATAAATAATAATCAATAAAAAATTTTAAAATTATAAATTTAACAAACAACAATAATTTTAGATAAATTAACAAATAATAAGGCATCTCTTCCTATGGCATGGATCAAGTTGGTGGGGAATTCTCTTGGACATCTCGTGGTGGACCTTCCAGTGGTTATCATGGTTGGTAGGATTTACTATATTAACACCTCTTCGCTTTGGTGGGGATGTGTGTTTTCTTGTTTTTTTCTAGATTTGATTGTGTATGTATTTTTTATCATCAATGTTTCGAATCACACTCCATGATTCATCATTGGGATGAAAAAGAATTCTAAGGAGATGAAAGAATTATTTTTCATCTTGGTGATGAATGATGGAGTGTGATTCAAAACATTGATGATAAAAAATACATATACAATCGAATTGAGGAAAAATTAAGAGAATACAATATGGATTGCAGAAATCTCATAGCATTAATAGTTTACCCTACCTTTTTTATAGTACTATGATTTAATACAATTTAATTTTTTTATTTTATCATATCACAATATGCAAGTGTGAGTAGACACACCTTTGTTAGGCGGATCATTAACAAGGGTAGCTAGTTTGATCATAAACTTCTATAACATCTATCAATCCATTTTTTATGTACAATGAAAGTAGCTTCCCTTTGAAGCCATTCATTTTATTAAAACCAGATTTTTAACTTCATAATGTAATAATATAGAATATTTGTATGTACATATATAAACATAATTATAAAATTTTTAGAGCATTATTTAAAGAAGCAGTATATTAAATTCCAAAATGAATTATTGGTATAAGAATGTAGAGATATGATAAACAAAAAAATAATTTGCAAATTAAAAGACACCTACTTATCCAAGATAGAATGTTACTTTGGAAATCCAAATGTGACCTAAAATCACTCACATGATTACGAAACTTTGTATTGAAAATATTTAACCAAAAATCCTATATCATTTAAAGATTATAATTACTATAAAATCTTTCAACAATACCTCCTATGCAACACGTACAATTCATTGGAGACTCTCCATATACCCTTGGTGTCCACTATGCATTACTTAAACAACAATTAAGATTAAGAGAAATGTCAATTCTAAAATGTAAGTATCATATATGCTATTTTTAATTATACAACATTTTATTTTTGTTAAAGATATATTTTTTCAAATATAGTAAAAAGAATAAGTAAGAAATGACACAATTTTATAACATTTAATTTAGTCTTTAAAATAAGACATCTCTACATCACCTAATATAATTAAACTTCTAAATTTCAAGCTTATTTTCAACCTCCCAAATCATATCCCCTATTCTAATACTCCCTTCTTCATCCATGATACTGATTCATGTTTGTGTGGGAACATTGAAATATGCAAAACAAATCATGGATCATTCCCTTTAGTGAGATGCATAGTACATATGTCGCTTTAATTATTCTCCACAAGTAATTGATGTCCCTTATCAACTTTATTACACATATTCCTAACATTAACCATTTACCACGAACATCAATGTCATGTCTGAACATAAGTGGCCTTGTTGTGCTCATACGAGGCATCTCCCATGACGTCTTCTTACATCCATGACAGTCAGAATCATTTCATCAAAGGCACGAGCCCATTTGCATTGGACGTAGGTCATGTAACTTTATTAGCCCCGAACTGTATGGGGGAGAAATGCCTTCATCGGACGAATTATGATTAAAGTGCTTTTTGAATAGTATTAATGAGATAAATTTAAGTGCAATTCCAATGTTTAGGATATTTTTAAAATTTTATATAATTTTTAGTTTCTTTATTTCTTTAGTTAATCAAAGTTTTTTTTTAAATAAAGCCAATCACACAGTAGTACAGGTAAGAAAAAGAGTAGTTTCTAAAGTATGTTTTTTTTTTCTTTTTCATTAGTTTTATATGTATATATATATTCACAAATGTACATGTGCATGTACATATACTTACATCCTTTTCCTTTTACTCATTTTCTTACCTTTTTCTATATCTCTATCTCTCACTCCTTCCCTTTCTATTATTTTTCTCACCTCTCTCTACCCCTACCTTTGTCCCTCTAACTCACCCTCTATTTCTCTCTCACTCCTACCCAACCCCCTCTCCCTACATCTCCCTCCCTGCCCTCCCTCCCTGCCTTTCTTTCCCTCTCTCCCTCTTTCTATACCTCTCTACCATTCTCAATATCTATCTCTCCCTCTCCATTAGTCTGTCCCCCAACTTTCCGTCCCTCTCTTTCTCTTTCTTCAACTCTATCTCTCCCTCTCTCCTTCCATCCTTCCCTCTCTACTCTTTCTATTTCCTCTATCTACCTATATATCTATCTCACTCCATCTCTCTTTCAAGACTCTTTGTCTACCCACCTTTCTCTCTACCACTCCCTTTTTCCCTTCTATTTCTCTCTTTATAACTCTACCTTTCTTTATCTATCCCTCCCACTAAATGAGTCTCTCTATTTCTCATTCTCTACCTATCGCTTACCCCTTTTTCCCACCTCTTTACCTCTCCCTTAGATGGACTACAATGTGGTAGAATATAGACGTAGATCAGGCAATCTACTAGCTACTTCTTATATTAATCTCAATGAATGCATAACAAAATAACTCAACTTCTTAACAATCTGCAAAATATTCTAAAATCTCTAACTAGGCCACCAATCATCAATTTGGGGACCCTTACAAATGAATCCAACTTCTTAATTTATAGAATTTTTCTACCCTATTATCTAGGAAATAAATCTAACCTAAATTAAGAACTGAAATTAGGATCACTGTTAACTTTCAAGTTTCTGCCTTGACACTCTAATTAACTACTAAGACATGTGGGTTGCATGAGTAGTACGAACACCATGATGGATGAGCCACGTTTTCATAGTCATGCATAATTTTGCTCAAAATTGGAACCTAAGTTGTAGCTGCAGCTCAAAAATACGAAATTGGGGTCATGCAAAAAACCTTCTATATTTAGTAACTATATGTTCATCCTTCACTTTTTAATAAAATCTCTATAATTATCCACTATGCATGCGACTACTTGGGCAAGAGGATCAACAACTTGTTCAATTCTAAATTTATACTTCTTCAAAACTTCATTTGCATGCTTCTTTCCTTTCTCTAGCTCCCCTATTGTCTCTGCCACCTCTTGACACTGAGTGATCAAGTATGTGTACCTATCGATGAGGGTGACATCAAGGCCGAAGGTCCTAAGTGTTGAGCCTCGTATGCATCCCACTGATTCAAAAGTTGTTGTTGCTCAATTATTCAGGTATTAGTTAATCCTAGACCGAAGGCTCCAAGCATATGTTTTAAAAAATTCTCATATGAAAAAATTACTCTAAGGAGAGGGACCCAAATCTCTGCCATATCCTTCATATACTACTGAAACATTTCAATCTTCAGCTCCAAAATGTACACATAGGACTATAAGTTTTCATAACTTTCCCATCCTAAAAGGTCTTCCTCCATTATTGTCTCTTCCCCTAACCACAATACTTTATTCAAAATTCAGAATTGCTTATTGAAAATACTTAGCTTCCATTCCCATTACATAGAACAAGAAGCTAAAGATTTGCCTTCCTGTACTGCCCTCTGCTATATCCTCATAGTATCTTGTAGAAATAATCTAACCTTAGATGCATTTACTTGGGTCCATGATTTGGCTATAGCGGCCACCTGTTTCACCTCCACTACCGCCTTCACTTCTCCTTCTTGCAGTGATGAGGTCGAAGGTAGGTCATTGGCACCACAACTGTCTAGAGGTTTTCTCATTTCAATTAGGAGCTTCTTGTATTTCCCTAGTTGTGCTTTGAGTGGAACTCCCACATCTGCAATCACTTCACCGGAGCCCATTTTTGATAGATGATGAACGGTTTTTAGCTTCTTAGCCTTTGGTGGCTCCTCGGTGATTACTTGTTGTAAACTTACCTTGGGAAGCTTTGCTTTTCTCTTTTTCTTCTCAAAAGTGAACTCAAGCCATTGCGATATATCTTCATCCTTGTCACCTTGATGTGACACTATATCTGTAGTTATAACATGGACCTCCTCCTTCTCCTCTGCTTCATCTCTAGTCTCTACCTCTATTTGTCTGAGATCTTGATGTGAGGTAACTTGCGGGCTAGATTGGTTTGGAGAGCCTGTTAATTATGTAACTCTCCCAATTTTCCACTGACCTCTGTATTGAATACTATTTCTTCCTCACCTGCCTCTATTTCACCTTGGTTGTCTCCTATATCCTTGAGGAGGTCCTCTTGATCTTGAGGGGTTAGAACTAGTCTTTCATTCAATAGGTCTGCTGCCTCATCCCCTTCTTTTTCGCCTCCTAGCAGTCGATGTTGCTCAAGATCCTCTTCTTCCTGATCTAAATCAGATTCAATGTTCCTAAATTTTATTCCTTTAGTGGTAGCTTGAAGCCTTGCACTCCAAGCTACCCTGTAGGTATATTAACTAGTGGTGGTGCAGGGGCGTTGGTACCTGGATCCTGTTTGGCATCTGTTGAAGGTAGCTGAGTAGGTATATCTTCAGTAATTTATATTTCTTTTTCCTTCTCTTGGCTACCCTCTCTTACAGTCTTTCCTATAGATGTCATTGGTGGGAGGACTTTAGCTAGTGGTACTACTCCTAATCCATTGGTTACTCCAAAATCTACTGCCTTCTTCAACAACTCAGACTCCTTAATCTTCTCTTGGAGTTTCTTCAACAAGTCCTCAATTCTTTCTTGAGGTTTATCCCCCTCATCAGGGTCGGTGGACATATTTTGTCTTGAGCACGACCTCATCTTCTGAGCATACCCCCTATAACCCCTTGATTGGGGTACCTCTGAAGTGGATTCCTTCTGTTTCTTCTTTGAGGCACTCAACCTTACCCTTTGGCTTAGCCATTGCTTGGTCCTATTGATGACCACTTGAGAAACCTTTTCAATATTCACATCCTCATTTGCGGACCACCTTATTGTGGAGAGGGGCTTCTTATCAATTTATAATCCTTTATAAGCTACATCGAGCAAGTCTCCATCATCCTTGAGGTCTTTAGGGAGATTGGTCTCAATTTCAAAATCTCTTATCTATGGCATAGATAACCTATTATAGTTCTTCTCTTTGACCTCAAAACTATCTTGAAGGTTGGCCCAAAAATCTTCGAGTCTCGACCTATATCCCTTATATGCCTTAGGAATAGCTTGTTTGAGCTTCCCGTAGGGATCATAAAATTCCGTAGCATAATCATACTCTTTCAAGTCGCAATCTTAAATCTTTGGCTCTTATAGCTTTGCAACCTGTATCTTATAACATGAGAAGTATCCAATAGATACTAAAAAATCAATGCCTGTTTAATGTTTTGAAGATAAGAGAGATTGGAGGCCCAATAGTTGCCTTACATATTCCAATAAGATTACTCTATCATTGGAGTATTTGGGAGGCAACATTGGGTTCCCTATGAATCTGTTGAGCCTAATGTAAGTAGAGTATGGGTTCTGGGTAAACCAACATGACCACTCTCGGATAATAGCCATGGGCTTTGAGCTAATCCGGTATCCTATGTCTCCTGTCAATTTAATTATTACTAGAAAAATGAAGGCATCATTAATTCTTTTGAAATGAGCCTTTGCATTGGCTAGGGGGAGTTGGGAATAATATTCCCATACCTTCTTCTATCCTTCCTCATCCTCTAGCTAACCCTCTACTTGTAGTCCTGGAAACTTTCTAGCTCTGGCAGCCACCTAGATGACATTAGATGTGAAAAAGAACTTTTGAGTCCGGTGGACTTCCTTCATTTGTTTGCAAATGTTGTTAGAGAGAATCTACGGCCAAACAAAATATTTTTTTCCAATTAGGATAGTGGACATAAACTGGAACATCCATGGATGGAAATGCTTACAATCAGGTTTGTCAAAGGCCATGCTCAGCATAATAATCAAGTCTCTTTGGGGCTCCTTGAAGTTCGCCCTCAGGATCTCTGTTTCCTTGAGACCTATTTTCCTCTCTTCTTATAGCTAATTTTCATTCATGTGCCTTTTATTTGCTGCAGCTTTGTCATTCTATGCCTTCAAGGCCTCCCCTTCATTTGAGAGGACTATCTCTTCTCTGGTTGGGATACCAAAGACAAATCCTAGCATGTCTAGAGACAAGTCTATAACTATCCTTCCATGTGCCTCAGTACACTTTCTAGTATCTAGGTTGTAGAACTGAGCAATTGTCATTATAAATTTTGGTGGTTGCACTGATTGTGGAAAAATAGTTGTCTCCACTAAGCCCGATCTTTTGATTCTCCTGCATAGGGCCTCTAGTTTGGGCTTATTTAACTGGGTTCTAATATCTTCAATTTTAATATGGCCAATCTCTTTGTCGGTAACCTATTTGACTTGATCAACCAACTTTGAAGAGTAGACTTGTCCTTGATAGTGATACTTCATGCTAGGAGGAAGTCTGTCAATATCTTTGCTTCTTTTGCTAGAATATGAGTCTATCTAAGTACCTAAACTTGTGAGAAGAAAATGAGGATCAATTCTTTTAAAAAAACACAAAAAGCTCCTTCACTTCAGGCTTCCGGAGGAGGGAGTTTTTTTTTCTTTTTAAACAAGGCCTATAACTCCAAGGTTCCAGGGTTTTGGGGTAGGTACTCATGGATACAGTCTGGAACTCTGAGATTCTAGGGTTTTGGGTTGGGTAGATAGTACTTGATTCCAGAACTCCAAGGTTCCAAGGCAAGGATATTAAGGTCATCTCAGGATCCCATGGTGTTGAGCCGAATAACCAATAGGAACTTACCAAAAAGATTCATAAAAGATAGACCTCGAAACTCTAGGGTTCCAGGGCCATTGATAGGGTCTCCTGGCAAATAAATAATCTGGAACTCTAGGGTTCTGGGGTTAATGATAGGAAAGTTTCAACAAGATCCCATAACTCCGGAGTTCAGGGGTTTCGGGGTAGGGAAGAGAAAACCACCTCAGAACTCCGGGGTTCTAGGGTAGGTAAATTAGGGCATGCAGGAAACACAAAAGACTAATAAAAAAATGAAAATGAAACAAAAAAAATGGCAAAGAAAGAAAATCTAACCTATAAATAACCAAAAGGGCAAGAAAAATCACATACCTGGTGGATCAAAATGCCCTATAATGCAAAAGGAAGCTTGACAATTCGGAGGCTCACACTTAGGAGGCAAGGAAGAGGGAGCTTTGAATGCACAAATGAATTTTAAAAGTTCATCAATCCTATTTATACCCTCTCCAAAAAACCTATCCATATGAGAGGTTTAAACAGGACCTTGGGACTCCGCAGTCCCAAGGTTCCGAGCTCAGCAAACAAAACATTAAAAAAAACATCCTACTCTGGGACTCTACGGGTCCGGGGTTCCGAGGTAGGAAAGCAAGCAAACTAGGATCCACTTCGGGACTCCGGGACTCTAGAGTTCCGAGGTAAAGAACTCACACACATACCTCAGGACTCCAAGGGTCCGGAGTTCTGAGGTAAAGGACTCAAACACACACAAGACACATACCTCGGGACCCCAGAGCAGAGGTCTGAGGTAAAGAACAAGAAAAAAAAAGACACACCTTGGGACTCTAGAATCCCGGAGTTTCAAGGTAAAGAACAAAGAAGGAGACCAACCTCGGGACTCTAGGGTTCCGAGGTTCCGAGGTTAGTGAAAGAAAAAGAACAAAAGAGAGACCTCGGGACTCCGGGACTCCAGAGTTCCGAGGCAAGAAAAAAAGGAAAAGAACAAAGCAAAAGCGAGCAACAATAGGGTACCCATATTGTAACACAAGGAAACTAATGGGGAATGGATATACAAGGCATAACAAGACTACAATAATACCCCTAAGAAGGATGTACAATAACATATTTTTTGTCATCTCTTCTTGAATCTTCCTAGGAATATCGTCTTTAGTAATTTTTTCCTTCATCATATAGCCTCCATTGGCTTCCAAACTAGGTCCAACACAATAGATTTTAGGATCTCAAATAGCTTATCCATCTGTATGCATGATCAATCTAGTATATAAGTTTTTGGAACCACACCAATGAAAAGGTAAACACAAGAATCTCTTCCATGCTAAAAACATCTTCAACATCAATCTGAAAAAGGGGTTATAAGATCTTCCTTTTTCTCCCCCCTTCAGATAGTGCATACTATATCTATTACTGAAAGAAGTAACACCAGTAGAGGGTGTGCACCCATCCTAACATTTTTTCTCCACCTTTTCTTTTGATTCCTTCACCCACATATTTTGCATCTTCTCCTTTTATATATTGATATCAATATTCTTTACTAGATCATTCTTCCTATTTCTTTCTCCATATAATTTGGCAATGCATCCATGTTTGTTACAATTGTAACATATGAGACCTTCCTGATAAAAAATTCTATTTGTTCTATCATTTCTATCTCTTTTGATGTTTCAACTTTTTATCAATCTCTTCTATACTCAACATCTTTATGACCCAAATTGTTGCAAGTATAATGTCCATTAAAAGTATAAACATTTCTACCATTTAAATTTTACATCATCCTACTTCTACACTTAATAGCATTATGACCAAGTTTATTACTGTATGTCTGGATTTTGATACCTGCCAATTAGTCTGAAAAACAAGAAACTAGACATAACAATGAAACACTAGATATAAAGACCAACCTAGTTAAACTATTTTAAACCAAGGAAATATTTCAAAAGAGTCTCATTGTTCTCTATCTCGTAGAATTACTCAAGTCATCATTTTTGTTAGATCATTAAGCAACTAAAATTTGGAATGACAACTCCAAGAACGCATGATAATGGATAAAAATGATCTATATGCAACATGTAGCTAAGATCTATGTTAGTATGATAAACTTACTAAGATAAATATTAGTTATGATAATGAAACTACCAAGCCATGCTAACATTATATATGCTAAACATGATAAAATGTCATACTAAAATTCTTCCCAATGATTAAGATAATTATTTACAACAAAGAGAGGTCATTCTTGATGAAATGGACTATAGTCAGGATGCATGTAAACTTGGATGATGGATAATGAGAGAAATGAGGCCTATTTATAGAATAAATGAGCAATTGGATGGTCAAGATTGAATAATCTTAAGAAGGGATAGGATTGAATGATCTACAATCCATGTGACACTTTCAAACCAATCCCATGTTGACAAGTGGCAATATGAGAAGGCTTGAGAGGGGAGAGAAGAGGCATTAAATGCCTAAAAAGACATGAGGGTTACCCTAGGAGGGTTTGGTTAGGGTTGAGTTATTGGACAATCCTTTTATCCAAAGGATAAACTCTCGTGCAAGGGTTAAATTGATAACCATGGTCAAATAAATGAATTCTTGAAGAGACCCATGGGTTAAATGGATAGTTAAGTTAGAGACAAAGTTTCTAACTAAGGGTTACAAGTGAGTTAACTATTAATGGTTTCAGAAGACTTTGGAGGCTATCTTGCAGAAGGGATAAATCCTTTAATAGTTTATGAAGACTTTGCATGTTTTTGAGAAGTGACCCCTTCTTAAGAAATGTGCAAATGATTAGGAAAGGGGTTAGGCTCAATAGAAGGGATTAGAAGAGTCCATAAGAGGTAGGAGAATGCAAGTGGGAGGGATATTAGGATTTTAATTAGAATAAAATTTATTTATTTCAATTTATTGGTGCAACTTGTATTTGGATAGATATTTAAATATATATTGATTTATTTAAATGTGAATGTGAAATTTGGATTTTATTTAAATAAATCTTAATTCATTTAAATGAGGAAAAAGGGGGATAAAGAATTAAATGCTTGAAGACTTGAAGGAAGTCATTAAAAGCTTGAAGACTTTGAGGGAAACCATTAAAGGCTTGAGAATTCTCTAGAATGAAACCATTAAAGGTTTGATGACTTTAAATGAATCCATTAAAGGCTTGGAGACTCTAGAGGAAAACCATTAAAGGCTTGAAGACTTTAAAGAAATCCAATAAAGGTTTGAGTTGATGGGTTTTGGGTTAACCTTTGGTGTAGGAATGTGCAAACCATTAAAGGGTGATTAGGCTAATAATAGGGGTTTAGACATAGTTAGGAGAAATATTAACTTGCAACTTGCATTTTCAAGAAAGTGCAAGTGGGTGAGGGATTTAGGATTTTAAATAAATATTAATTTATTTAAATATGAGGGATGGATTTTGGAGATTTAAACAAATATTAATTTATTTAAATGTGAGAGGTGGGATTTTGTGGATTTAAATAAATATTAATTTATTTAAATGAGAGATGGGATTTTGGAGATTTAAATAAATATTAATTTATTTAAATGTGAAGGAGGATTTAATTAAACAAATATAATTTATTTATTCAATTAATGGTCTAAATTTGGTTGTGTGAATTGAATAAAAAAAAATGAATAATTTATTTAATTGATAGGAAAAGAGGGTTGAGATGAATTAATAAAATATTAATTTAATTAATAGTTGGAAAAAGAGAAAGGATTAATTAAATGTGAATTTAAGTAATATTTGGATAAATGATAATTAAAAAAAATATAAAATCCATTTAATCAAGTGGACAAAAATAGGTGTCTACATTTTGCCCCTCTTTGAAGTGATGTGTGACCACATGTTGATTCAAAAAAAAATTGTTTGATGATGTTGATAATTTTTTTGATTTGCCCTAGATGTCGATGGTTGGAGAATGATGTGATGATGCCCCCACAGGAGATGAATCAAATAGATTTATGCATTCTCTAGATTTGGACAATCGAGTCATTTCCCAATTAAATACTTGATGCTGATGATTAACTTGATATGATTTCCCAATAAAATGTAAATTTCTTGATTGTACTCATGTGTTTGCTTAGTTAGATGATTGATTGAGTTTGATTGCCCTCATGATTGTTAAGTGTCAATGATATAAACTCACGAATTGATAGGTTTGATTGATTGTATGACCTCATGATTAATGAGAGTCACTGATAGGTTAGGTCTTGATTGATAAGAGTTAAGGATATTAACTCCAAATGTGATGATTGTGTGACTTCGTCATTAATAGATTAGGTTAGATTAACCTCCTAATTGATAAAAATTTATGATAGAAACTGCAATTTTGATGATTTTGTGACTTCATCATTGGTAAGATAGGTTTGATGAACCTTTGATTGATAAGAGTTTATGATAGAAACTCCAATTTTGATGATTTCATGACTATGCCACTCATAGGATAGGTTTGATGAACCTTTGATTGATAAGAGTTTATGAAAGTAACTCCAATTTGAATGATTATGTGCCTACCTCACTAATAGGATAGGTTTGATAAACCTTTGATTGATAATATTTTATGATACAAACTCCAATTTTGATGACTTTTTAACTGTGCCATTGATAGGATACGTTTGAGGTTGATTGATTGCATGAATTAATGGTTGATGAGAGTCATTGATAGGTTCTCAAAGAGATTGATTAAAATTGTGTGGGAGTTGATAGGATAACTTTTTGATAGATAATTGATATTTGATCGATTGATATCACATTGCAGGGAAATTTAGATGTGCTGATGTTGGTGCATCTAGGGGAGCACCAGGGTGATCTGATGTGCTTATGTATGATGATGTGTAACTAATATACAATTATGATGATGATGATAATGATGATAATGAATGTAAATGATGATAATGAATGCAACTAAAAGAAATTATGATAATGAATGCAACTAAATACAAGGGTGATAATGAATGCAATGTTGTCATTCTATTGGTCAATTGTTTGTGCCCTTTTCATCATCATTGAGATTTTAAAAATGTTGAAAGTTATTACAAACATAGATAGTATAATTGAACCATGATGACCTGAGTATAACTTACATGGATTTTGATATTGCAAGATGGTACAAGCCCTGAGGTATAATTGAACCAAGATGACCTAAGTGTTGTTTTTGTAAAACACACAAGAGTTAACCATTAGTATATGCAAATCCAAAATGTCTTCGATGATATGCTTCCAATCATGTTTTACGAAAAATTTTGTATAGTACTAACGATCCACTCATAGATAGAAGACAAAGAAAATATCAAACCCCTTCCTTGCTTCTCTAGTTCAAGACATCCTTGACTTTCTCAAGAGATCTAATAACCAAAAATCAAAATTCAAACAATCAAACCTTCATGCCAAAGTGTGCTAATGGTGATTCAAAATAGATCATCCATAGTGTTATGTTTTACCAATCCAGATGTTCAATTTGACAAATGGTTTTGAAAATTGTATCTTATGTTCGATGTTGAGTTGCATTTTGATTCTTTTTTGGGGGTGTTTCCTTATTATTGTTTTCTTGTTTGTTGAAGCCTAAAGAATATTGTCTCCGCCCCATTGAGTTCAATATTTTGCCTCAAGTCTTGACATAAGCTTTTGTTACGGATATACATAATGATCTTCAAGCCATGGTGAGACATTACTACCATGCTGAGATGGATATGAGGCTTTTTATTATGAAATATGGATAATGATAGCTGAAAGAGAATATATGATGTGTACTAACATATGGAAGAATCAATCTATCACAAATAATGGATGTTGCCAAGTTTTCACTACTTGCTTTTATTGCACCTTTTTTATTTATTTTTATTTTTAGATTGATTTTTTTGTTGTATTTTTTATTTTTACGAGAGATGAAACATGTCTTGCCATCAATTGATAAAGATAAGGCTAACTAGGACAAAATCCAACAGCCATACTGATCTATGCCATTGTTTTGATTGGTTGATGATCGATAGGAATGCCTAGTTTCAAAGAGTGAGTACCTTGTTTAAGACCGATCTATTTGGTTTTGAGTGTAACCTTCCTTGTATAAGACATGTTGATGTTGATAGATTTTGATCAATGGATTGATTAACAAGACATGTGATTAGTTTGATTGTAGATAGACATGATCATATTTTATTGATCATATTATGAATGGATGAATGAACAATTGAGGTGGAAATGGATGTGAGAAAGACAAAGATAACTTATTATGGAACGTGAAGGGACATATCAAGAGCTTTTTGAAATTGTGTTTTTTTTGTCTTTAGTTTTAATTAAGATCGAGGATGGAAAAGGGGATATGGATGTAGATAGGATATGGATAGGAGAAGAAATATCATAGAGAATAATGGGTGTTGGAAGCAATGAATAAATAGGATAAGGAATATAGACTAGAGGATATGGATAAGGTGAAGCAAGATCATAGATATGATGGATTTAGTTAAGGTAATGGGAGATGTGGTGGGAAGAATAGAGTAGATGAAACTTTCCCCCAAGTATAGAGGTCTCCATTTGCAAAAGGGTGATATCTGAGATTGTCACAGTGTCTAGCACCACTTGAATAGGTGTTTATGAACATTTCAAAGATAGAGACACAATCCACACTTAGAACCTCCAAAAAATCCAACCGAACATATCTAGCAACTAGTAAACATACTCAAAAGGGAAGAAGAATCCCAAACTGGACATAGGTACTTAGTCTTTGATTACCCATGTGTGTGCAAGTGGGTTCATTCCATCTCATATGATCATTCTAATCTTTAGAATCTAATGTGCCTAGCTACATGAGTTACCCTGACTTCAAAAGCATCCTAGATAGAGCCTCGTTGCTAGCAAGCATCCATAGCTCTGACAAGGTTATCATTGTAATCTCATGAATATTGCTCTATTTTTATCTAGGTGTCCATAGCCCCGATGGAGTTACTCACATGTTCCCAAGGCCAAGTATTTTGATTTTGCATTTTAGCTCTTTTTTTGCTCATGCTCTTGTTTTGATCTTTTGATATTTCTTTTTCTCTTTGTCACTAATTTTTTGTGCATTGGCTCGTAATAAATGAAGCTCACATGGGTTTGAGAGTTACAGTGGCACTTGTGTAGGATTTTAGATTTTTCACTAGCCATATCGTCAACTAAGAGATCACAATGATTTAGAGAAATTGATTAAGTGTATGAAATATAGTAATCAAAAGATTTTGTCATCATGATACAATAAGTGATTCTCTTTCTAGATCGCATATGCATGTCAACCAAAAGATAATGTTAAAGAGGAACAACCTCGGATTCTGAAGTGTTTCATTTCAATGATATCTAAAAAATGGACTTAACATAAGATCAAGTGTGGGTAAGCATGTGACAAAATGACATAAATGCATATCTCACAGATGAAATATTTGTGCAAAGGATTGAATGGGAGGGATGGAAGGATGGAAAATAGGTGTTGGATAATAGATAGGATGTTGGATGATTTGCGCAAGGATAGATGGAAATATCTTCAAGATGAATGTTGGCACACATCTTGAGAGGTGGTGGAGTGATGAAGGAAACATGGATTTTAGATTTTGATATTTTGAGGGAGGAGTGGATGTAGATTTCAGGACATAAGGACCCAAAATGGATGAGGGAGGTGATAGAAGAATAGACTTGGAAAGTGGGAGACGTATATATAGACGATTGGAGGAAGTTGTTTGAGCGGCAAGGCTAGATGCCAATTTTTAATTTTCTTTGGATTGTAATGCTTTTATGGGAATCCACATTGATTTTTATTTTTATTTTCTTTCTAGTTCTTTGGAATTCATTTCTTTTATGAGAGACTTAGGAATCCACATAGTTTTTGAGTTTCCCTTTTGCTTATAAGGATTTTGTATCCTTTTGGATATTGCTTTTTTTAAATTTTGGACCATATTTTTCTTTGATTTGACATGTCTTTTAGATTGGACATGTTGATCTTTGGATGTATGTGGATATTTAGGCTCATAGAATTTATTCTTGATTTACAAATTTCTTCCAAAGGGAATGGGATTCATGGATGGATATGAATGATATGGATATATTTTCGATGGGTTGATGTAAGGTCCTAAGATGGATAGAAGGAAGGAAGGCTTTGACTTTGGAATGAAAGGACCTAAAATAGATTTGGAGGATGAAGGGGGATGTTTATGTGGGGATTTAGAAGACTGGATACCTTGATCTTGACTTAGAATAGGATCATTTAAGTTTGTGATTTTCTCTTGATTTTGAATTGGACCATTGAAGGAGATGGAAGGGATATCATGATCTTTCTTGTGAAGTGGATGTTGAAGGACACTCTACTCTTGATATGAAAGGGGATCATCATGGATATAATACCAAAAGATTAGGGGATTGTCATAATATTCCTGACAGGTGGGATCTTGATCGAAAATGGGATTAGATTGGATATTCATGATATCTTGATCTTGATTTATGCTAGGACTTATTTCCTTTGACTTTGGATTATCCTATTTTTCAATTGATGGTAAATGGTCATACAAGTGATGGAGATTATCTTAAACTTTGATCCTTGTTGGGAGTACCAATTTGATATGAGATACTTAAGTCTCAATAGGGAAAATCCTCCTTATTGATTAGACTTAGTTAATCTAATTTGGAGCTTTGTTTCATGATGAAGGATGATATATCCTAATAATGAAACACTGCTAAAAACCAGAGATCAGATTAAGAATTGAGCATGTAAGTTTGTTTGATCTAAGTTTATTTGGATGGTTGCACTTGTGATATTCTAAATCTCTTGCGTTTAAGCTGAAACTGATGTATCTGATGAGTGAAAAAGGAAAACTTTGAAAAGAGTATCTGAATATGTTTATGGTTTTCTAAGAAAATTTCTATTTTGCTCTCTATTTTTAGTGATGACATCTTGATGTGCTAAAATAAACAATGAATGCGTTAAAAGATTTACTAAATGCACTATTTTGGATCCTCAAATCACTATGCTACCCTCTGTATGTGCTAAGCTGGTGTTAATTTTCTCCTGGTAGTTGAAAATTTTGTTTTCTTGATGCGTTATTGTATTCCTTAGATGTGCTAATGTTTGTCTCTAATGTGCTAATGTTTGTCTTTGATACGCTAATTTTTGTGTCTGATGCGCTAAAGTTTATCTCTGATGCGCTAAATTGATCTTTGATTGAAAGTTTTGACAAACTTGACTTTTGTTTTGAAAATTTTTGAACATGTGATAGATGATCTTTTCGTAAAATGATTAAAACACAACAACAAGTAAGAAGACAATTTATTTTTGTCTATAATCTAAAAAATGAGTGTATGTTTGATAGGATCTTTTCAAATCCCCATTTGTTTTCACTTGTTTGAACATAAAGACACATCAATCAGAATCTTTAATCTCAAGGTTCATTAATAATATCAATAGCTCACATCTTAATACTCCTTCATCTCAAACAACCTTGTCACACCCTAGGGTACACCCATTTTTTGGCATTTTGTCAGAAGTTGAACCAAAGAGAATTGTTTCTCAATTGGATCAATTTCTGGGGATATGTACAGTGAGTGTCTTGGGGGCAGATTCTTCCCCACCCTTGCATTATGATATTAGAAATGTTTGGATAACAAACTTGGTGAGGCTTCTACTCCTAAATATTTTTAGTAAGGCTTTCATTTAGTCTTCAGTGATAAGCTCCCACAAGAGGCTTCACAATCTTTAGAACAAAGGCTTTACGTATCTCAAGGATATAGGGGGGAGGCTAATAAGTGAGCAAAACTGTTGGATGTGATTTTCAACACAATCCACATTTTCTTATAGTGGGTTGGAATATTTGGCATTAGCCATTCCCCACTTAGGTCATTCCCCTCTCACCAGCCTGATGGGCTTCTCAGGAGGGAAGGCCTATTAAAGGTTGTATCTTAATTGCAATAAAAGAAAGAAAGCAAAAGACTGAGTCTAGCTTTTTTATCATCCAATGATGGGGAGAGCATACACCTATCAATTTTGAATCATGATAGACAAGTTTGTTCTTTTTATCCCAATATTGCAATGTGATTTAATTGCTACTTGGAGATGTTGCTCCAACAATCATGGTGTTCTTTTTATCCAAGATATAAATTTGATGAATTGTTGCTTTTAAGCCAACAATCACAATGTTTGAACCTTAAAAATATTTTTGAGAAATTAAACCTGGTCAACAAAATAAATCGTGAATCAAAACTTGCAATGATGAACCTTGATAATTTTGAAAATTTTTGCAAGAAAAAGACTTGAAACTTGACAAAGATGTTTTTTTCTTTGTTACTTTGTAAATGAAATGTGGATTGTCTTCTTTTATTCCTTTGTAACAAAAAGAAAAAAATTCTTGTTCTTTTTAAATTGCACCATAGAACAATGTGAACTAACTTGCAAGAAAAGAAAGGTTTATTTGTTGTTCATTTTAACCTTTTGCAAGAATTGAGATCCTTTTTAAAGCACCAAATAAGAGATCAAGTTTTTTTTTATCCTTGAAAAAATGAATTGTGAGTTATTTTTACCCTTTGCAAGAAAATAAGTGAATACTTTTTACCTTTTGTAAGATAAAGAATTTGAAAAATAAAGCAAAAAATTAATCTAACTCCCTTGGACCTGCAAAAACCCTTTGGACAGTTAGTGAAGATTGTGGGCTTACAAGCCTAGAATTTATTTTGTCTTAAAAAATTTACTTTCTGTCTATAACTGATGTGCTGGAAAACAATCACATGCACTAGAAGATGGACTAAATGCACTACATTCCAAAGCAGATGTGCTACTCTGGGGCAACTAAGCGCTATACTAATGAATCTATGTGCTAAGAGAAAGTAAGATATATTAGATTGGAAAGGTCTTATATGCACTAGAAATAAGTGTAGATGCACTACTCTAGCCTTCAGATGCACTATAGTAGACGACAGATGCGCTGGAATATCTATTGTATGCACTATACTTTTGCACTTATGTGTTGTTTTGATATTCTTTTTGAGAAGTAACTCCAACCTATGTGCAAAATAGTAAAAAAATCGTGGGTTTGAGCCCCATGGTGGGCACCAAAAATGTATACCTCGATGTTGGTACCTTCCAATTAATTAGAAAAACAAGAAACTAGACATACCAATGAAACATTAGATATAAAGACAAACATAGTTAAACTAGTTTAAACAAGGAAATCTTTCAAAAGAGTCTCATTGTTCTGTATCTCATAGGATTCCTCAAGTCATGTTTTCTCTCAGATCATTGAATAACTAACCTTTGGAATGACATCTCCAAGAACGAGTGATAATGGATAAAAATGTTCTATATGCAACATGCACCTAGGATCAATGTGAGTATGATAAACTTACTAAGATAAATATTAGTTATGATAGTGAAACTAACAAGCTATGCTAACATGATAAAATGTTATACTAAAATGCTTCTAAATGATTAAGATAATGATTTAGAACAAAGAGAGGAAATTATTGATGAAATGAACTATAATTTGGATGCATGAAAACTTGGATGATGGATAATGAGAGAAATGAGGCCCATTTATAGAAGAAATGGGCAATTGGATGGTCAAGATTGAATAATCTTAACAAGGGCTAGGATTGAATGATCTAAAATCTATGTGACACTTTCAAACCAATCCCATGTTGACAAGTGTCAATATGAGAAGGATTGAGAGGGGAGAGAAGAGGCATTAAATGCCTAAAAAACATGAGGATTACCCTAGGAGGGTTTGGTTAGGGTTGAGTTATTGGATAATCCTTTTATCCAAAGGATAAACTCTTGTGCAAGGGTTAAAGAGATAACCATGGTCAAAGAAATGAATTATTGAAGAGACCCTTGGGTTAAATGGATAGTTAAGTTATAGAGAAAGTCTCTAACCAAGAGCTACAAGTGGGCTAACCATTAGTGGTTTGACAAGACTTTGGAGGTTATCTTGTAGAAGGGATAAAGCCTTTAATGGTTTATGAGGACTTTGCATCTTTTTGTGAAATGGCCCATTCTTAAGGAATGTGCAAATTATTAAGAAAGGCGTTAGGCTAATTAGAAGGGATTAGAAGACTCTAGAAGAGGTTTAAGCATGCAAGTGGATTTTGTAGGAGAATGTAAGTTGGAGGGATTTTAGGATTTTAGTTGGAATAAAATTTATCTATTTCAATTTATTGGTACAAATTGCATTTGGATAGATGTTTAAATAAATATTGATTTATTTAAATGTTAATATGAATTTTAGATTTTATTAAAATAAATCTTAATTTATTTAAATGAGAAAAAAAGGGATAAAGCATTTGAGGTAAACCATTAAAGGCTTGAGAAGTCTCTAGAATGAAACCATTAAAGGCTTCAAGACTTTAAAGAAAGCCAATAAAGGTTTGAGTTGATGGGTTTTGGGTTAACCTTTGCTGTAGGAATGTGCAAATCATTAAAGGGTGATTAGGCTAATAATAGGGGTTTAGACATGATTAAGAGAAAGGTTAACTTGAAACTTGCATTTTCTAGAAAGTGCAAGTGGGTGAGGGATTTAGGATTTTAAATAAATATTAATTTATTAAAATGTGAGAGATAGGATTTTGGGGATTTAATAAAATATTAATTTATTTAAATGTATAGGAGGATTTTGGGGATTAATTTATTTAAATGTGAAGGAGGATTTAATTAAACAAATATGATTTATTTATTTATTTAATGGTCTAAATTTGGTTAAGTGTATTAAATCAAATAATTTATTTAATTAATACGAGAAGAGGGTTGGGATGAATTAATTAAATATTAATTTAATTAATAGCTGGAAAAAGTGAAAGGATTAATTAAATGTGAATTTAATTAATAGTTGGATAAATGATAATTAAACAAATGTAATATTCATTTAATCAAGTGGAAAAAAATAGGTGTCTACAATTACAAATGTAACACTGATAATTAAATAGTTAAGATTTGATTTGATTTCTACATTCACTAGCTCTATGCCCAAGCTTATTGCATGAAAAACAATTACCGTTGAAATTTGATGAGTACCTGGTTTGAGTGGGAGCATAAGACCTCCTGAACACATTTTTATTCTAGATATGACGGGAAACATTTTGAATATATTTCCTTGCTTCATTAAAAATCTTGTCTTCTAATAGGCTTAGGCTTTGGTTCCACTATCCTATTCTCCTCTCCTAGGTTCAGTTCTTCTTGTACCATCTTTGACCAACTTTTATCTTTTGAGACATTCATAGTCATGGCTACATCCTTAGTCTAATTATAGACTTGTGCTAGTAAACAATTGCCTCTATAATTTTTCTTTACATAGTAAACATTTCCATTAGTTCTTGTACCTTTTGCTACCAATTTTATGAAGCTTTCCTTTCTAATTTCACATACACTCTCATAAAATATGACCTTATATACCATTTGATACACATCTAATTCACACTCAGTAGGTTATGTCTCAACCCTTTAGGATAATAAACATCATCATTTTTATGAGTACCATTAATAGAAATGCTTCATTTTCCATAAATCGGTGCAACTTCCCCTCTTGCAAGCTTGACCGATCAGCCATCATATTTCTCAAAGTTAATAGACTTGTCTCTATCACTAGTCATATGATTTGAACATCTAGAGGTGATGATCCATGTCTTTGGTTTAACTTTAGTATGTAAAGTAGTCTTTATAGATTTATCTTCTAAATTTCTGCACTATCTATCATTCTTTTCTTCTATAGCTAGGAACAAGTATTCTTCATTCAAGTCATCTTATTATTCAAATGATTAGGGCTTAGTTGAACAAAAAATTGTCTTCTACTTGTCTCTATCATCTCTTCTGATATTCCCACATTTCCTTTATAGTTCTCCTTTCATTTGTCATCATCATTAGGTCATCCACTATAATCTTCTTTATACATACATCTAAAAGCACAATGTCCTAGTCTTCCACAATTAAAATTTTTTTAAGGGTAGTTTACCTTCATACATCCCAGTTCCTCTTCTCAATCTTCTTACAATTTTTTCTTCAATCTCATCCAAGTCTTCATTCTCTTTTGGTTTTTCTTCAAGCTTCTTTGTGGCTTTGAATGATGCTTCCTTCCTTTCTTTCTTGATGTCATCTAATTCTATAATCTCAAAGGCAACAAGTGACTCGAGGAGCTAGTTCACAATGTATTTATTTATGTCATGACTTTTCTCAATGTCATTCTTCTTTAGTTTATATCATTTGGGTAATGTTTCCATTATCTTCCTTACAACTTTACTCTCTTCTACCAATCCACCGACACTTTTGAAAATAAATTACCATTTCATTCCCTCAATCATTATAGGCTTCAATGTTTTTATCATCAAACATTCCCACATTCTTAAATTTGTGTTTTACATTTGTAATCTTGTATTTATTTGTCTTCTCATCTCCTTCAAATACATTGTTTATCCTGTCCCAAATTTCTATAGTTGACTTAGCCCTTGTGATTTTGATATACACTGCATTATTCAAGCACGTTACAATTTTAATAGCAGCCTTTGCATTACTTTCATATGCTTGGATTTCAGCGAAAGTTTTAGGATCATTCTATGATGCAGTACAACTTTTTGTAATGTTTTCCCAAATATTAGCCAGCATAATAGCTAAATGATACTCCATCCTTTCTCTCCAATAAGCATAATTTGTGCCATCAAACTTCAGAGCCTTGAAGGTATAGTCTTGTGCCATCCTGGATCTTCATCAAGCAATTAAGCTTCAAAAGAGGATCATCACTCTGATACCAATTGTTGAACACACCACAAGACTAAGAGGTGGGGGGGGGGGTGTGTGAATCAATCTGAATCTTAAAACACTTAAATACCTTTGATCTTTAAAATTAAAAGAAGCATATAATCTCAATAGAAATAAATTATGAAAGCATGAAATACAAAAAATTTCATGAATACTAGATTTACATCAATAACCCAATCAAGGAAAAACCACGTTGGGAATAAAACACAATATAAATACAATCTATTAAAATGTTGCCTCTAGAACCCTTTACTCCTAAGAGGAATTGCATATCTAAGGTGGACAGCCTTATGGAAAGATACAAATTTTTTGCAAGACTTAAATACATTTTTTAGGGAAAGATACATAAAGTTGCAATGAGACTCACTATCTTCTGTTAGAGAAAGGAATAGCTAAATTGGAATAACCAAGATCTCCTGATCATGAAATTGACCTTGAATCATTGGCTCAAGTGATTGATATCACTGAAAAATCTTCTTACTTCAAACACAAAATTTGAATACTATCACATTGAGAATATCATCATCAAATCTCTCCACAATGATCTTTCACAAATATCCAATACCAAATTTTATTGTAGATCATTCACACCATCTGCACATCAACATACACTTATTTTTCATTCTCACTCATACATTTTCACTCTTTTATATGCAAGATTAATCATCAACACCCTTAATTTTATTACATATATCTAGTTGCCTAGGCCTAAAATGTCAAATGCAGTCCTCTTCAAGAGATAGAGAGGACCAAAAAAAATAACAATACAATATTTCCAAATGAGGATAATGGGCCACACACACTAGCACATTCTCCAAGGTTGGCATTGACTGAAATGTGTAGATGAACAATGAAGCATGCCAACCTGTTAGCCCCAAAACATTCTCCAATGCATGAAACTCAATGCAGATCTACACATGTCCCAATGAGATTCATATTAACATCCAAACTCAACCACCAAATAATATATAGACCAAAAGAGTATGATAATAAGGCTTTCCTGCAAGATAGATTTGTAGGGTTCTTAAAATCTATGATACCCTCATTCAAGGAATATAAAATATAAAAACAAAAAGAGAGCTTATCCTTATATTTGAAATGATTAACCAGCACAAAATGATGGCCAAAAACATTGGTAAAGTGACCATCAAAGGAGAAATAGTGCATTAGTACCTTAACCATAGTATCCCAAAGGGATTTGATGGAGCTCATTTCAAAGCTTCTCCTTTGGTCTATATATTATTTCAATCATACTCTTTTGGTCTATATATTATTGCCTCTCTTCATAAGTTTATTAGATTATTGCAGGAAATAGGGGAGGCCTTTTTATTATTGCCTCTCTTCATAAGTTTCCTAGAATTCACCTTCCTCCTTTTGTTTCTAGCCCTAGTCACAAAATCTATCTTGCATGATCTAACTTTTAGGAACAAAGATATTGTCATTGTTCTCATTCGGGTTATTGTAAGGATGGTTCTAAGGACAAAGGTGGTAGATCACCATTTCCACATCATTTGAACCCCAAATCCCCCCATCTAAACTTGGATAAGGAGACTCTTGATGATGCCTTGGGTCTCACTAGGGATATAGTGGTGAACACCATTATGATGCAAAATGGTATTTCCATGAAATCAAAGAGATGAGCCTTAAGATTAGGTAGACCTATTCAATCTATGTTGGGTGAGGGTGTGGAGCACAGTGAGTCATGGGTGGATAAAGAAGGCAGAAATGTGGTTGCATCTCTTAAGAAGGTTGTGATTAAGTTTGAAATCAGATGTGGTCAATTTTAGCGATAATGTGATTAAATGGTCACCAAGTAGTATAAGGATATTGGTTGAGAAAATTGAAATTCTACAACAAGGCAACCTTTAATTCATCGATTTGAAGGACACAGGCAATTAGGCTAGCTCTGAAGAGGGCAAAGGTCCATGCACCAATACCTGAGGCCATCTCAAAAATGTTGTTGATTAGTTGCTGAAGGACTTGCATGATATTAAGAAGCTTCTTGAAGAGGCTTCTAAGTGTGAGGTTTTTAGTTTTAAAGTATTAAAGAACCTAAAGTAACTCATTTCTTGTATTTTTCTCTTGTCTTGGGGTTAGGTGCCTTGTTGTTGTCTAGTCTCATTTCTCTCCCTTTTAATTAGCTATTGTTCTTGTTTTGTTTTTCTGATGTCTTGTTGAAGGTATATTTTTGTATATAGGGTTTTAGGTACCTTCAAAACATGTTTGACCCTTTAATCAAAACCATACACCAAATAATTCAATAGTATTGGAACACATAAATAGTATTTCTTATATATTGCATACTATAACACATAAGTACTCTTTCTTGCATATTGAAATTCCACTACACCATCCTTAATTCAATTGGTTGACATCGATGACAACATAAGACATGTTGAAATAAATGACAACACAACACAACAACTCAAGTTTCCAACAAATCTCTTGATTGGTCGATTGTGTAACTAAAATTTAAGTAATCTAAATAGATTAATTATTTCACAAGATTATTTATTGATAATATTATTTAATTTCTAGGTTGTAATATCGACTAGTACATAATAAGTGTCATTATTGGCATTGAGTTCCCTTGTGCTCTTTGGATTCAAATTGACTAGATGTATTGGCATGATTTCAATCCTCTATTCCTAGATGGTCCTTCCTTGGACTATCTTGTTCCTATATATTCTTATAAGAACTGACCATTGGATAATAATAGAACTATGTACTTCATCACTAGGAAATACATGAATGTTGTAATGACATTGTGACTTATACTTGTACTAGTAATTCTCTAGAGAATCTAGATGATTATTTAGCCTACCAGGTGTAACTACTAATACAAAAATTATGAGATAATTAATCATATTTATGTTTGAATTTACATCTTCGCACTGAGAATTCCCATATTCTACAATTGTGAAATTCATCTTATGTTCACTCATAGGCATCTTGTGTGTACATAACACGCAAGGATGAGAAGTGTAGTTAGATGACCTGTATTTTCATCTAACACACTCCTAAGTTTCTTTATAATTTGGTGTTCCTTAAAAGTGGGCATTTAGTAATTGAATGCAACAAGATCATCATCTTTCAAATTTAACTGCTTGGGATGAATACTTGTTAAATATTTTAGGATACCACTGAGGACATCTTATACTTTTTGTTTGCATTACATTGGATCACATTTTTATGGGCGGTGGTCGGTACACATGCAATAACATGAATCTTTCCACCGACAATCGCACTGCACATTTGGATCCATGCTAAAATTTAAGACCTGCTTCTGCTGCAGTAAATCTGAAGCTTCCCACTGCCTTAAAAATTCTTGCAACCCCACCTCGAATATGGAATTTTCTTTCACCATTAAATGTAATTCATTAATAGCTCTGTAGAGCCTTACTATTAATCTCTTTTTTCCTTCATTCTAGATCATTTCTCTCTTCACTATAATATCTAGAAGGCTGAATCTTTCCCTAATACTAGAGCCAACTAGCTTTAGAAATGTTGGAAGCGAATGATCTCTAGGTTAGGTTATTTGGTTTGGGTGGTTGTCTTACAAAATTCAGATTGTGTTTTTGATTTGTCTGTCATGTAGATGAAGGTCTGTTGCATAGTGTTTGATTGATAGTTCAGGTTGTGTATTTAACTATTTATTTGTTTGTGTATTTAAAAAGGTAGTTCAAGTTATGTATTGTTTTAGAGGTTATAAGAGACTCGCCCTATAAAGATTTCAGATCACTGGAATAAACTCTCTATTTTTCCAAAAGGAAAATGTTGGAAGGGAGGGGAGTTATAGAAAGTACAGACATGGCAGAGGAGTTACAAAGGCATGCAATGCTCTTTGCATCGGAAGCTCTTGATTTGTTTGACATTTCCCAGTGCCAAAACATTGCATGCCATATCAAGAAGGTTGGTTTGGGTTAGATTTCTGTTTAATATGAGAGTAGAAATAGAGGGAATTTGGACAAGTGAATTTTGGGATTTATATCATTCTGAGTTATTTAGTTCTAGTTGTTTTTTTGTAGCTGTCTGATAAGTGCTATGGTGAGGGATGGCATTGCATTGTGGGGATGAAATTTGGCTGTTATTTCACTCATGGCAAAGGAAGTTTCATCTATTTCTATTTGGGGATGCTCAAATTCTTGATATTCAAGGGAGCATAATCATCTCAATGTATATCATGTTTCCTTCCATTTGTTCATGTATATTGTCTTTCCTCCATGTATGAGCTTCTGTAAATATTTTATAAGATTTTATTTTCTTTAAGAAGCATTGTGAAGCTGTGGCTTTCCTCAACTAGAGTAATAAAGAAAGGGGACTTTACCATACTGCATGACCTGGTATTCCTTTCTATGACTATTTGTCTTCCTGCTAGGCCCACCTTTGAGTTTAAGACGATTTCAGTATTCTAATTTGTTCAAATAATTGTCAAATGATCAGTGTATAGAATGATATGGTCATCTTAAAAGTTTGGTAATTTTTTAAATTTATATTTAAAATTTAAATTCAATCTTTAAATTCAAATTAAGTATATGGGTTGTTTCTTCTCATTAGGATATGGTTGTTTACTTGAAATGAAATGTGTTTAATTTGGATGTCAAGGTATAACTAAAAGTAAAAGATAAACTCTATTTCAATGGAACAATATATTAGAACTATTAAGAAGGGTTGTGAGAGAGTTTTTTTATCCATTGAATTATGATAAGAGCATAATATTTTATGAGATTTTTTCTTATAAAAGGCGCTTGCATTTTGTGAGTAACAAAATGCCAAAGTGTTTTGCGGTTCATAAATTTTTTAATGCATCTTGTTTCTTCTACATATTTTGGGGCTCACAAGAATTTGTATGCATTTTGTATGATAGAGAGGAAGAGGGAGAGTAGAAAAGATAGAGAGGGGTAGGATAGAGAGAGATAGAGATATAGAGGGGGGGGGAGGGAAGATAGAAAGAAATTTAGAGGGAAGGAGAGGGATAGAGAGAGTTCAAGATAGGAATGTAGATAGAGAGAGAGGGGTGAGAAAAAGAATAGATGGGGCTAGAGGAAGGGAGGAAGATGTAGTTAGAGACATAGTAATGACACAAAGGAGTGAGAAAGATATAGTTATACATAGGTAAGAGAAATATTTGACGCAATTAGGGAGGAATGGAGAGGAAGAGTTGGAGAGAGAGAGAGAGAGAGAGAGAGAGAGAGAGAGAGAGAGAGAGAGAGAGAGAGGGAAGGAGGGAGGGGTAAATGTGGAGAGAAAGTAAGAAAAATAGTAGAAGATGAGGGAGGAAGGGAGAGGTAGAGTTAGAGAGAGAAGTGAGAAAAAGTGTACAGGAGGCAGAAAATGGAAGCTAGGGAGAGAGAGAGGTGAGGAAAAGAGTAGAGAGTAAAGAAGGGAGGGAAGGAAGTTATAGAGAGTTAGGGGAGGGATGGAGGGAGAGGGAGAGATAAATTTTAAGATTAAGGTAGAAAGAGTTAGAGAGGGAGATAAAGAGAGAGGTAGGCAAAGATGGGGTACATAAGAGTGATATATAGAGAGAGAAATTGAGAGGGTGGATCTATGGGAGGGAGAGGTAGAGAGGTGATAAAATGAGCAAGAAAGGAGGAAAGGAGAGGTAGAGGGTGAGAGATAGAGATTGGTTATACGTAGGAGAGAGAGAGAGAGAGAGAGAGAGAGAGAGAGAGAGAGAGAGAGAGAGAGAGAGAGATGGAGTGAGAGAGATGTATAGGTAGAGAGGCAAGGATGGAAGGAGGGGGGTAGAGGGATATGTAGAGAGAGATAGAGTTGGGGAAGGGATTGAGAGAGATAGAGAGGTATGGAGGGAGGGAGTGGTAGGAAGAGAGAGGTGGGTTAGATATAGGAAGGTATAGGTAGAGAGGTCAGGAGGGAGGGAGAGAGCGGAGAAATAGAGTAGAGAGGGAAGGAGGGAGGGGAAGAGAGGTAGGGAGTGAGATACAAACATATAAAGAAAGGTGAGAAAACTAGTAGAGAGAGAGGTAAGAATACATGGAGAGGGAGCGATTGTCTAGTAGAGAAAGATAGAGAGAGATGAGAATAAATATTAGAGGAAAGGATGAAGGGAGGAACGAAAGGTAAATGAGTGTTGAAAGAGAGTGCATTGGAGGGAGCAAGGGAGGGGTAGATAGAGTATTGAGAGAAATATGGAGTGAGATATATATATATAGGTAGAGAGAGGCAATAAAAAAATAGATATATGGAAGGATGGATGGTGAGGTAGAGGTGGAGATAAAGAGAGAGAGTAGATAGGGAAGCAAATAGATAGAGAAAGGTGAGAGGAACAAGTAGATATAATGTGTGTTGGAGGGAGGGAGATAGAGGTAGGAAAGCAGGTAGAGGTCAAGGAGAGATATATAGAGAGAAGTGAGAAAAATAATTGAGAGGGTGTGTTGGAGGAAGAGAGAGAGAGGTAGGGAAGTAAGTAGAGGTGAAGGGGAGATAGACAAAGATAGAGTTAGAGTTAGAGATGGAAAGATGAAGGTATAGAGAGATGAGAAAAAGAGTAGAGGGTACGAGAGAGAAATTTGGTGGAGGGATTGATGGAGAGGGAGAGAGATATTGGAAAAGATACAAAGGTAAAGAGAGACAGATTAATAAAGTGGGTATGGAGGAAGATGTATGTAGAGAGAGAGAGAGAGAGAGAGAGAGAGAGAGAGAGAGAGAGAGAGAGAGAGAGAGAGAGGTTTTAGTAAGTATGGAGACAATTAGAGAGGTAAAGAGGAAGAGAGTATTAGAGAGTGTTAGATAGGGGAATAGATAGAAAGAGGTAAGAAAAATAATAGAGAGGGAAGGAGATATATACATAGAGATAGAGAGAGGTGATAAAAAGGGTAGAGAGGGAAAGAGGAATAGAGAGAGAGAGAGAGAGATCATGAAAGGCTAAGCAAAGAGAAGGAGAGAAGAAAATATTGGTAGAGAGAGGATATATTGGAGGAAGGAAGAAAGATAGAGAAAGAGGTGAGGGAGGGATAGGTAGGGGGTGAGAGATAGAGATGGAGAGATGAGAAATGAGTAAACAGGGAAGAGAGAGAGAGAGAGAGAGAGAGAGAGAGAGAGAGAGAGAGAGAGAGAGAGTAATGAGTGAAAGATGGTGATATATATATATATATAAGTAGGAAGAGGTAAGATAAAGAGTAGAGAGGGGAGGGAGGGAGAGGGAGGGAGGTGGAGAGAGGGTGCATTGGAGGGAGTGAGGGAGTGGTAGACACAAAGGTAGTTTCAAATAGTAGTGAGAGATATATACGTAAAGAGAGGCAATAAAAAGAGTAGAGAGGGAAGGATGGAGAAATAAGTAGTGTTAGAGGTAAAAAATTTTGGAGGGAGAGGGATAGATAGAAAAAAAGATAAGAGGTTTGGGGGGCGCGAGAGAAAGAGAGAGAGAGAGAGAGAGAGAGAGAGAGAGAGAGAGAGAGAGAGAGAGAGAGAGAGAGAGAGAGAGAGAGAGAGAGACAGAGAGAGACAGAGAGAGAAATTTGAGGGAGAGAGAAATTTGAGGGAGGGATTGAGGGAAGGGAGACATAGATATTTGGAGAGGTAGAGAGGTAGAGAGTGAGTTAGAGAGGTAGGAAAGGAGGAAGGGTGAGATAGGTAGAGAGGGAGTTTGCAAGAGAGAGGGAGAGGGAGAGCTAGGTAGAGAAATATGCAAGAAAGTGATTGGAAAAGTCAAGATGGAGAGAAAGATAAAGAGTAAAAGAGAGAGTTAGCGAGGGAAAAAGTTAGGTAGAGGTGATAAAAAGAGTAGAGATGGAAGGAGGGAGATAGGGATAGAGGGATAGAGAGATGTGAGAAAATTGGTAGAGAGGGAAGGAGGAAAGGAGGGAGAGCTAGGGAATGAGAGATAGATTGAGGTGAGAAAAAGAGTAGAGAGGAGAGAGAGAGAGAGGGGAGTATACAAGTAGAGAGATGAAGAGAGAGTGTTGAACATTATGTTGTCATTGATTAAAAAATAGTCAACATTTTAGTGAAAATTAAATATAATCATACATGACTTCATGTGTCTAGTAGCTATAGTAATTTTAATAGATTATATCATAACACAACTAAGCATTTGAGTTTCAAAAGGACTATGGCATGCTATAGTTGATAGGTATCTTAATGTTATCATTATGATATATTTTTAATTCATCTTGAGTGTTTATCAATTATGATATTTAATGGAAGTATATGTCATTTATTTGTAAGGTGTATTGTTGAGAAATAGTATGTGCACCTAGTTGTACTGCCACAATGTTTAGTTTTGCATTGCGTTGTAGTTGTGAGTTGTGGCCTATGGTTTGGAAGATAAGTAATGCTACATATGAAGTATAAAATTCTAGAGTTGCAAAGGATAAATTTAATAAAAAAGAGTTAGGTGTAATTAAGTATTAACCATGCCCACCTAGATCAACTATGTGGATTGACGCTAGAGGATTGTATCAAGTGCCAGCTAGAGGAAGCATGTGAAGTTATTTGGGACTAATAGTATCTATGTTGGGTAACACATAGTATGTACCTTCTTCTAAATTAATGTATAGGCTTTTAGATCTGGCCTATATTACATGTTTAATTTAAGGCTTATTCACATGGATGACTTGTAAACACATTAATCTTATTTAGGCTAACATATGAATGTAATTATTATTCACACACACACATACAAACACACATAGATATAGATTTATATTTCCTAGTATATATGTTAATATGAATATCTGTATATTATGTGAAATTATGTAGGTCATGTTATGTGAATAAAATCTCAATCATTGTTAACATTTAATATAAATATCATATTCATTGTGTACGGAAGTTTTGAAGAAGATTAGATTAGAAAGAATTTTTTGTTGACGGTTTACATTTTATATCTCTTATATATTTTATTAAAAAAAAATTCATATGTTGAGTAGGTCCTTAGATATTGGAGTAGCATATTTGTGTCTCTTGTAGGTTGGTATCTACAAACATACTTGGGAATTGGTGTCTCTAATAGGTTGGTACCTACGTCAAATTATGAATTCCTTATTATATTCCTATTTTCTTGTGAGTCTTGATTTGAAAAATAGATATATATAGCTATTATCACCAATGTTTTTCTCTTGCATGTTTCCACATAAATATGTTCTTTTGTGTGGATGTGTGTTTCTGTTTTATCAATAAAGAATGACTATTAAATATTTTTATAATGGTTTGGATTTGTAGATGAGGAAAATCGGAATCAATACATAAAACAAAACAACACATGCAATCTATCTAAGCTAGTCACAGAAACTCAAATTGAATGCTAATATTCCTAGTCCTACCAACAAAGTATAAAATGAACACAAACCATTCATTATTTCTTCTGGTAGACCTCACTGCTCTTCCTTTCAGTTCTAATGTGGATATGTCACTCTGAAGAAGACAAGTGCATGAAACGATGAAAGAGAAGGGACTTGATATTCGAATCTTAATCAAAATGTGTGATTAAAGATGATTGATTGGATAAATTAGAAAAAAATGATAGATGCTAGAAAAAATGAGACGAAATAAGGATGCATAAAAAGTTAGATTGCTAAATAAACCGACAAAATAAAATTACTTGAAAGTTAGATTATTAGACAATTGGATAGAATGAAATTACATGAAAGTTAGTTGAGTTGATTGAAGAGGAGGCCTCAATTTATAGAAAACCAAAGACTCGATGGATGGGAAAGATCAAAAAGATTTTTGATCGGGTGGACGAACAGGAATGAACACACGCCATAGCTGTCATTCAAGGAAGGATGAAGGAGAAGAAGGAAAAAGAGACAAAAAAGAAAAAAACATATTTTTGGGGATGCATAATTCATTTTTGAATTAAAAATTAAAATTAATGAGATATTTAGGATTTTCAAAAATCAAAGATAATCTATAGACAAAGTTACCATTTTCAAAATTGGGAAGATATTTTCATTTAAAATTTGAAAAAAGTAGACATTATCCTCATTCGTGAAGATAATTAGGAAAATTTAATAAATAAAGATATTTATTTAGTTCGAATACATAATTAGATAATCGAATAACTAAAATGAATTATTCAACTATAGGTTAAAATAAATGATTCTTTAATTAATCAATTAAGATTATTTAATCAAGGGAATAATTTGTAATTAACCAAATAAGGCAATATTATTTAATTAATTTTAAATAGAAAGAGGTTTGATGACAGATTAGGGCAGAATAATTAGTTAAAAGGGATTTAATTAATTAATGAACTAATTAAACTAATTAGGCAAAATGATCAAACTGATATCCAAAGACCTAAAAGGGGTCAAATTAAGTCAATTTGGCTCAAAACAGGTGTAATTAGAATGAATGGGAAATTTTGAAAAGGAAAAGAGGTGATTAGAGTGAAAAACTATAAAATAGGGCAAATCAGGTAAAACCGAGCAATATCGAGTAAACCGAGTCAAAGCGGGTCACTGGACTGAGAAGGGACAAATGTGACACAATGTGATTAGAAAAGAGGTCAAAATGCAACTTTGACATATGATTAGGAAAGAAAGGGGATCCAACAGTATCGAAAACAAAAGACAGAAGTGGTGAAACCTTAAAAAGTAGACCTAAAATCGAGATGGAGAAAAAAGTCAAAACATAAATTACCGAAGCGAGAGGAGAAAAATCCAACACAAGGGGGCTAAATCAAGGGTCAAAATGCAACTTTTTCACTAGGAGTGGGAAGAGAGGGGAAGAATCTAAATAGGTGTGAAAAAATTTAAACAGGAGGGTAGAATTAGGGGCAAAAAACCCTAATCGAGATGCAATTAGGCAAAACATCGCTGCAAGAGAGACAAGGGAAAGGTCTAACTCAAGACAAACGAGGTTAAGGGAAAAATTCAATCATAAACCTAAAATGAGTAGACAAGGAAATAATCTAATTGAGGAATGGACGAGATAGAATCACGCAAAAATAAGGAAGTTTATACACACAATAATGTTAAAAGTAGAGAATGAAGGTGGTGCAGATTTTAAGTGTCAGATTCATACTTTAGAAATTTATTAATAATAATAAATTTTCAATCAAGTTCAAATTCACATATACTGATTAACCCCCTCTTAGTATATAGATGTTCTTAATAATTGGTATTAGATAATATTTCCTTGGATGAAGCCTTAAATCCAAGATGGTATAGTCAGTTTCTCAAGAAAGCATTTTTCAAACAAAGCACCACTCTTCAATGCATCCAATTATACATTTAGGAGTGTAATAATGTAAGCATATTTGATGGCCCTAGTTTCTGATATTTGGCAATTAATTATGGATGGGTATGAATTCCCCAAGAATCCCCCAAGATATAAAACTAAGAATAAGGATGGCAAGAAAATCTATTTTATGTGGTTTATCTAATTCTTATTTTCCAAAAATAATACATATTGTAGGACTATGACAGAAGTATGGACTAAATTGAACAATATATATGAAGGAGATGACAAGGTTGAATAATCAAAGCTTCAAACCTACCAAGGTTAATTAGAGATTATGAAAATGAAGGAATAGGAGAATATTCCTATATTATCACCTTGGTTTGATGAAATTTTTAATGCCTTTAGAGGACTTGGTGAAGAATTAAAAGATATAGTGACTATGAAAGAGGTACCAAGTTCTCTTCGCCTAAGGTTTGATCCTAAGGTTTCTATAGTGAAAGAAGCTAAATATTTGAATACACTAACCATGAATATGTTATAAAAAAATTTGAATTCTTATGAGATAATGATGAATACTAATAGGTTTGTAAGAAAATAGGCAACATTCAAGGTGTCCAAAAATCAACATGATCCAAATTTTGATGATGAATCAAATCTAGAAGAAGAAAACTTTGTCAGAAATATATAGAGAGGTTCCAAAACTAAAAAGGTTAGTTACCTTTCAAATGTTTTATTTGTGGTGAAGTATGACATTTCATGCCTAAGTGTCCATATATATATATATATATATATTCTAAAAATGAATATTGAAAGAATAAGAATAAGTCCTTTCTAAAAAGGAAGAACTATTACAAAATTCAAAAAAGGTTTTTCACCAATGAAGAAAATAAAATTATTCATTTGATGATGATGATCAATTCACTTCTAGAAATGATGGAAAAAATGGTTTATTCTTGTATATGGAGACTATGAGAATGATGTAGAAGGAAAGAAGTACAAAAATGAAGATGATTAGGTAGATCTTTTAAAATAGCTATATTGCACCGACAAATAAATCAAGAGACTATAGAAGAGGATTGTTGAAGAATTAATGTTCTTGATTCCTCATTAATTTTATAATAGTGTCTATTATTTTAGTTTTAGTTTGTTGTTTTAAATTAATGATACTAAGTTGATTTATGTCACAATTCTTGAAGGTGAATCTATCCTACAACAAAATTAGAAATAATATTCTATATTATAAACCAATATTTACGGCTATAAATCTTTTAGTCTTGGAACCAATATTCAATATAAAATTTAAATAACTTTCAATTCATATACTATAAACATAAAATGTATATGGAAATAAAATTGATCAAATCCTTAAACTAAATAATTTAATCAATCCATATTCTCACTTAGATAATCAATATTTAAGGTCTAGAGTAATTTTGGAGTTATCAATCATTCTTAGACACCTAGTAGAATTTATATTTTCTCCTCCTTCAATTGTGAGGATTTTCACCATTGATGAAATGAAGGCAAAAAATTTGGCTAAATATAGAATAAATAAAGTTCACTGTAACTATGTAATATGCTAGTTATAAGAGGCTTAATGTATATGTGCAATATGGAGACAAAAAGGCAGACAAAAAAGTTTTGGACGTACAATAAAATATAATACATTTAGATGTTATAATGCAAGCATTTTAATTCTAGGTCACATTGTGAATTTTCTTGCATTATAACAAAAACACATTATGTGGACCTAAACCAAAAAAATATACAATGATCGAGAGTTGTTTCTTTTCATTTTATTTTCTTCATTGCCATCAAAACATTAGTGGGAGAAAATTTTACCATATTTTAAAGTTAAATACAATATTTCTCCCCATCTACAAGGCCCTAACAAGGTAAAGGTATTTTATATCAAACTTTTAAAATTTATTTCAGATTAAGTAGTGTTTTCTTGAATTGATTTAATTTTGTTTATTTTTATTTTAAATCAATCCAAAGCCTTCTTCTTCCAATCATAACCCTCCTCATAGTTAAATAAATCAAGAAATGAGGTAGAAGACCATTATATACAAAACCCACTAATTCCTACAATTGCCTTGCATCCTCTTGAAACACAAAATAATATTATATGAGAAATTGAAAACAACAAAAATGTAATTTAAGTGTTGATAGAAATGTTTGAAAAAACCTAATGCAACTATCATGTGTCGCTAAGATCTTTAGTATAATTGGAATCTTTAATTTATCACATTGGATTTGTTAGAGGAAAAATAAACACATGGTCAGTCCAAAAAAATAATTAGTTAGTTTTATACCACAATGAAGAGGAAAATTGTAGTGTTTAAAATTTATCTTACCAATTTAATGTCATGTCCTTTCACATCTTTAACAAAATAAAAAATCCCATTAACTCAATCTCGACTAACTCTCCTCAACTTTAAAAGGAATGTCTATATAAAATGAATAAAACTCTAGAAGTAACAACATTTATACATATGCAAGGAAAAGATAATATGAGAAAAGTACAATATCACATTCACACCTACAAGAGAATACATTCAAAAGGATATTGAAAAAAAGTTGTTCAAGTGGAATTAAGGAATAAGGCATCCTATGTAACATTGACATTTGACATCAAAGAGAATGCTCAAAAATATAAAATCACATGGGTATATATTATGGCCTTGAGATGAATTCACACTATGGGCAAGGGTTTGTTAACATCTCACATCAAAATTATATATAGTTGAAATTCTATCATTTCTATAATTTGTTAAAATTAATTATATTATGTCTAAATTATGAATTTGCTATCACAATCTGTCTCAGTATGAATGTACTTTAAAGGCATGTTCGAACTAAAATATACGTCATAAAATTTGAAAGTTTCCATCATGAAAACGTAAACTGACTTGAGGTGGAAAAGCCTAATAACCTCAATTAGTATTTTAGTTGAACAATAGCCTATTCAATATTCTCACGTATAATTTATTGTAGAAAGACAATTATAATTAAAACTTACATCCAAAAAATTCCTCAAATTACTCAAATAGCTCTTGTATTTGGTGAGAAGCATATACTCCAGGATCCTATGAATGATTCTACACATTCAAGTTGTTCAATTTTTTGAGCTTCTTTATCAAACATTAACTCAATCAATATTTCGGAGGAAGTGGACTTAATTAATTTTCACTTCACTTTTTGGTAGGAATTGTGTAAAATTTATTCATGACACAAAAGATATCTCACACAAAATAAATGATACTTGTGGCCCAAGATGCCCTAATAACATATATATGCATAAATAAAATGTATCCATATGGTAAGTAAAAATGCCTATCAATATTGCTTATGGAAAGAGAAACTTTGCACTGTATCTCCAAGAAACCTCAAATACAATAGCATTCTCATTACATGTCCTTTAAATGATAATCAACTTCTTTGTGTAGACCCCATATTACTTGTGAATTTGAGGATAGACTCGATGATGGTCTACTTATCACCTAATATAATTGAATTGTACAAGTTATTGATATGTCGCAATATAATTATTAATCAATATGTGTTTTTGATAAAGATAAACAGGTTTTATAGGGACCTGAAACCTAGAGTATTACAAATCAACACTAGCAGCCAACCAAATAGTAAAACTAAGCAAAACAAGGGACAAACCCCACATAGACCGAAATCCAAAAAACCAAAACAACTGAACCAAAAAAATAGGTAAAAGCACTCAACTAAGAGAGTGCATCAATCAGTATTTTTCTAAATAATCATCTTATTAATTTTCTCCAAATTGTCCATGATGAATCTGGAGGTTCCCTAGTCCTAGCTCCAACTCCTGGTTCTAGTGCAAGGATCCAAACTATTTTTCCCACCAACAGCACCCTATCCACCCTCTGAGGCACTCTTTTTCTGCTTTTCCCCCAAGGGAGGGTCATTGGTGATGGTCCTGGTTCTATAATCAGTCATCATGGAATTAATTTTTTCCAAACCATCAGCACTATTGTTCATCGCCTGCCTACTCATATCCACCAGATTGTTCAGGTTTTCCTTTTTCTCACTCACATCCTCTTCCAGCTTCTCAATTCTACACTAATGGTCAACCTTCATAGTTTCAACATCCTGAGAAATTTTCTGGACCATACTCATGATCTTCTTAGTTTTACTAGGCCCAGGGGATTCCGTGAAAGTCTCAACAATTCCTTTAATCCCATCTTTCAAGGATCCAATTTCCTTATCCACCCACTTCCAGCAGTTCTCCTTAATTAATATTTGTTATGAATCATTTCACATTAGATATATTTGATTCGTGAAATTTATAAGATACATTAATAGAAATAATTGAATAACAACATGGATAATGATAAAAAATAATTTACCTAATAGACTTATCAATGTTACACCTACTTACAAAATTTACATATCCATATCAATTCTCATTTACTTCTATCTTATTATACAAAATATAAAATATAATTAATAGATAAGACACAAGAATCATTATCTACTGTCTTTTCCTTAGCTACAAGGATGAGATTCAAGTATGTTATTGGAAAGAAGTATCTGGTGCAATGCAAGTATGAAACAAAACTAGAAGTAATGGGCACTGGTAGTTTCATCTTGATAAACAAGATTCCTCGATGTGGCAAGATTAAGAAATATTTGATTAAACAAAGAAATGTGCATTAGCACTGAGAACATAAAATGGATGAGACTAAATCCATGAGGAGTATGAAAAATGTGCATAGGACAAACATGAAGTGAAACTGCATGAATCATCAATAAGAAGAACAAATAAAACATTATAAGAAAATACTGATTCAGTCCAATCAAATCTGTGCAACAGTTGCAAAGGGTTTGTATTCCTATAGTTTTCTATAACTTAAGGCAAGAAATTCTATTCAACATTTGTCTGAGGTTTGTAAGCAACCATAAACAACGCAATCAAAAACACATGCAGACATAGTTGGATACAAGTGGAAAATAGATAGACAAGTGGTGTTAAAAAAATAATATTCGAGTGGAGCACCATTGCAAGGAGAAGCAAAAATTGAACAAGATTTAGAAATTGCTATTTTTCTTGCATGTACTTCTATGTGATTTGTTTTTACTAAGAAAAAACCTTTTATTAACAATTGGAAAAATCATAGCTGTAATTTATCGCCCTACTTTTTCTTTGCGCTATCCCTATCTCCCGACCTCCTCTACAGCTAATGGCTCCTATGGCTACTAGATCGTCTGATTGAGTAACCCATCAACTGATCCTTGTACTCTTTGAATGCCACAAAAGCATCTGCAAGTAATTGTATCCCTTGTATCAGCTTTCTTTCCTGAAAAAATAAAAATCAGGCATTTTCGACGCTTCAGAGTTGAAGCTCGAGTTTGATGGGCTTGCTAGCAAAACCAAATAAAACTTCAAGGATGCTTTATATGGTGGTGCTAGGGTTTTTCCTTAAGATTTTGGGCAGCCACCTCCTCCTTCTCCTCCTTTGCAACTAGTGATTTAATTCTGTTGAGATTTGTACTTCCTCTTCGATGAAATTCTACTATCCCTGAAGTGCATATGGATGGACTGTTTCATGATAGGAAAAAGTTCCTACAAAGGCATGCACGTATCTATAGATCATCGAGGATGTGGCCCAATTTAAGTGGCCTTCATTCATGGATAATGGAAAATTAGAAATCTATAGAGGAGGAAATCTATATTTTTCCTTGCACAATGGGATATTTTTATTTTGGAATTTGAATCGTTGTAGATAAGAGGTGGGTGTTGAAGAATGGTCCTTAGACTTTCCATGGTGATTTTTAATGCATGAAATTCTAGTTCCCTTCATTTGACCCTTGAATTCAGACCTTCTCTTTGCCTTCTTTTGAATGCAGCTGTCTTCTATTTTAGTTATGGGAAATTGATTGTTTGTACGCTATTGGTGATTGCTTGGACAAATATCATTTTAGCTAAGAGGAAACTGTTAAGTATCAAAACTCCACATTTGCATGAATATGTGTCGAAATGGACCTATCTATCCCTTGAATTAAGACCTTTACCTTCTTTTGGATGTGGCTTATCATCCATTTTAGTTATGTTAAATTGATTATTTGTACGCTATTGGTGATTGCTTAGACAAATATCACTGTAGCTAAGAGGAAACTGCTAAGTATCAAAACTCCACATTTGCATGAATATGTGTCGAAATGGACCTATCTAAGGTTCTCCTTGCAAAGGTTTCATTGATGGTGGGAGATCAATGTTGAAAGTAGCCTATATACTATGAGAAAATTCCTTTCAGGTGCATAAAATTCTACTCTACAGATCACTTCCCCCAATGTTAGAAATTAGGGAAGGCTATGGCAGCTCCAAGTGGTAAGCCCTCTTGGTGGGTGGGAGGTGCATAAAATTATACTCTATAGATCACTTCCCCCAATGTTAGAAATTAGCGAAGGCTATGGCAGCTCCAAGTGGTAAGCCCTCTTGGTGGGTGGGGGTTGAACCCCAACATTATGTCATTTCCCCCAAATTACAGAATGTAGGTGATGATAGTCAAGTTTCTTCAATTGGGAGTCTGTTGCCTTAATCACCTCCTTTACTATCTAGCAATATAGTCTCCTCTATAGGAAAACTTAGATAGCTTTTACTAAATTGGATGATGCCACTCCAATCCGAAAATCTACAAACATTGTGATTATTTTCTTTGATATTGTTTCTACCAAATTCCCAAGCAAGAATAGTATTCAAGATATCTATTTTTGTGATAAAATTAATTATTTGATTATTTAAAATTTTAGATCTAATAATAACTTTTAAAAGGAACAATTTGATTTATTACATACATTTTAAAATATATTTTAACAAAATATATTATTACACAATAAATTAATTTCTAAAAGAAGATTACATAATTTTAATAATAGTTTATAAAATTTATTTTAATATCTATTATTAGGTACAAGTGGTAGAATTTTATAATAAAACTATGTTAAAAAAATTAGATTATTATGTTATAGAATTTTCTTTTAATAGAATTGTGATTAAATTGAAGATTATTTAAAAATATCTCTTTTTTAAATTAGAAATTCGAATAAAATTTTATCTTTAACTATTTAAATATAACTTAATTTTATTTTTAATATATATATATATATATATATATTTTACTTGGTAAAAGGCCAAAGTCATATTTTATTAATAAATTTTATTTCAATCTTCGCTTAGTGCGGACAGCGGTAGGAAAGAGTGGAGAGGAGAAAACCTCTAGCCTTGCTCGGGACCATAGGTTCAGTCAGTGACTACTAACTTTTAATAATTTACATATAATATTTTTAATATTTTGCATTCTCGCTGATCAAAAGCCCTTCATAGGTAGCATCCTAGTTCACCGTTGCCATATTTTACAAATTCTACATTCTGGCTGATCAAAAACCCCTTCATAGATAACATCCTAGTTCACTGTTACATCTTAGTTCACTTCTGCCAAATTTCCTAGTTCACTATTGCCATATTTGCCATCTTCTGATTATCCTCCAAAAACAAATGTTCAAAACAATCCTTTTGCAAAACCACTTTGTTAAGTGTTAATGCCAAAGAAGAAGAGACAATATTATCTCTTCATACTTACCCATGTTGTCATTATAGCCTAGGTTTTTTTCATGTTAAGTCAGCATCAGAAATTGTTGGCTATACTATGAAAGATTACCCAATCTACAATAATATTAGGCGTATAAACACTAGTCAGTAAAGGACTAATAATAATACAACCTATCTAGCCTATACTTCATGCTCTTACCATGATATTCGAGACTTATATTTGTTTAAATATAAATGCTGAAGTAAACCAATTTGCCAGAGTTACTAAAGTACTCCCTGATACTGTATTTTAGTATGTGTGTGATTCAAAAAACAAAACTTCACTTATTTAGTATAACTATATGTTTTGAAACTATCATCAAGTGAGTATCTTACCCTTCGCTATCTATGCTATATCAAAGTTTTTTGTGAGCAGTTCAATATGTGCCTTGTCCTAACTACAAATCCTATATCTCTATGTACAAGATTAGTTATATTAGTAATTACAAACAAAACTATGTAATGAAAACTTATTCTTCCTCCTTGTCATCTACAACTTCCATGCCAGAGGCCTGTGTTTCTACAGTCTCCATATCATTCGGATTATCACCTTGGAACAGGGTCCACCCCTCTTCTATCATATAACTCACCCACCATTCCCCTTTTGGTTCTTTTACCATTTCCAAGTCATTGCTTAAGGAATGCAATGCTACTTGTAATCTCTGGTTGTCTTTGACAACAGAGTTTCTGATGCTTTCTACTAAGAATAGGCCTTGTGAACTCTATATTGAGCACCTCTTCCTTATCTATAGCTTCCGCAACTATGGTGTAGGCTTCTGGGTAAGGTATATGAAGCTTATCATCCACACATTTAATCGCCATTTCCATGTTAACCAAGTACTCTTCTCTGAATATCAAAAAATAGCAATTTTTAGGGTTCATCATAGAAGCAGGGTCATGAGTGCATTCAAGAATGTTTTCAGTGCTTCAAAACTCCAGTAGCATGGTTATTTGTGAAAGAAAGTCTTTTGTCGATGTGCCCGATGGCATTTTCTCAAGGTGCAATCGGTAGGAAGAAGTTTGGCAAGTTGGTAATCTCTCCAGAAGAGCTACACCGATATCGTGACAGTCATCAGCATAGCATTCACAGTCATCGACATAATGAAGAGAAAGTTACCCCAATACCCGATGAGGTTGTTGACAGAACCTATGTTGATATCAGATGGAGTGGTCACTTGTTGTCAATGTCATCGAGTCATTGGAATGAATTATTCTATGTTACCCTGATACCCGATGGACTAGGTGACAAAGGAAGTGTTATCAGCTAGACTTACTCCGATGAGGCGATACCTAAACTGAGTCATTGGGGTAACTTGAGGGATCAGGGAGAGGTGTTTCAGGTTATGTCTATACCCGATGAGGAAGAAAAGCCAAGCATAGGGAAGGAGGCTATCAGAATGACTTACACTGATGAACGAGAATGCAGAGCGGATGTTTTGAATTCATTGGGGCATCGGATAGAGTAGGAAATAGATACCCTGATACCCAATAAGGTGGTTCCATCGGGGTAGACTAGACCAGAATAAGTGACATGATGCTCTGCAAAAAGGATTAGAAAATCTGTTTGATGGCAACACACACAAGAGCACAAGAAACAAACGTTAGTGTTAGCAACAAAAGATTTCTCCTAAACAGGCATATCAAGAGAGATATTAAGCATGAAATAGAAAGCATATAAACATAGAATGAAATAGCTAATCAAGATGCTCATAGTTGCTCCTCCCTTGTTCCTCTCCTCTCCAAGTCCAAAATGAGTGTAGCTCTCAGCAGCTTTTTGCACTATGGATGCTTATGGAGGATTGAGATTTAATATTAAGCTTCAAATATGAAATGAAAAGCTAAATACTATGCTATTGATGCTAAAATGATTGATTTTACCAAAAAGACAAGATTTTAGTTATGTTATGCTAAATGCTCTCTAAAAATGTCTATAGCCTAAATGCATACAAGTTTTCAGGATCTGGATTATGAAGGAATGGGCTCTATTTATAGGAAAAATGGAGCAATGGATGGCCAGGATTGAAAGGTTTAATCAAGGGTCAAGCTTGAAAGTTGGGGATCCATGTGCACAATTTGCACCAATGAAATGTTGACAAGTGTCAACATAAGATTGGGTTGAGAGAAGAGGTTGGAGGCATTAAATGCCCGAGGAGACCTCATGGTTATCTAGAAGGTAAGGGTCAAGCCTAAATTAGGATTACCCACTGGATTAGGAGTTAATGCAAGGATAAACCTTTGTGCAAATGATTAAGAGATAATCATGGTCAAAGCATTAAAGGCTTGATGAGACCCTTGGGTTGGGTAGAGGTTGAGTCAAAACAAATGTTTTAACCATGTGGGAGGGTTTGAGGTAACCATTAATGGTTATTGGAGACTTTGGGGATTAAGTGGTTGAAGGTTGAAAGCCTTCAATGGTTATCAAAGACTTTGAGCCATTTAGTGGTTGAAGGTTGGAAGCTTTCAAAGGTTATCCAAGACTTTGAGACATTTAGTGGTTGAAGGTTGAAAGCCTTTAATGGTTATCAAAGACTTTTAGGCTTTGAGAAGTGACTCCATTTTGCTTAGGAATGTGACAATAATTAGGGGATGGATTAAGTTAATTAGGAAGGGGTTAGAAGAATCTAGAAGGGGATTAGATTTTGCAAGTGGATTTGGTGGGTGAGGGAAAATAGGATTTTATTAAAATAAAAATTCATTTATTTCAATAAATGTGTGCAAGTTGTATTTGGATAAATATTCAAATAAATATTAATTTATTTAAATGAGAAAAAGGAAGATAAAGCATTAAAATGCTTGAAGACTTTGAGGGGAACCATTAAAGGCTTGAAGACTTTAAGGAAAACCATTAAAGTCTTAAGAAGACTATAGAAGGAAGCCATCAAGTTTGAAGACTTTAAAGCCATCAAGTTTGAATACTTTAAGGGAAACCATTAAAGGTTTCAAGTGGGTGAGGATAAATAGGATTTTAAATAAATAATTTATTTAAAATAGTTGTGCAACTTGCTTTTGTAGGAAAATACAAGTGGGTGGAGGATAAAGGTGATTTAAATAAATGATTTATTTATTTAAATGTGAGAGGTGGGATTTTGGGGGATTTAAATAAATATTAATTTATTTAAATGTGAGAGGTGGGATTTTGGGGGATTTAAATAAATATTAATTTATTTAAATGTGAGAGAAGATTTAATTAAACAAATATGATTTATTTATTTAATTAATGGTATGAATTTGGTTAAGTGAATTAAATCAAATAAATTGAATAATTTATTTAATTAATAGGAGAAGAGGGTTAAGATGAATTAATTAAATATTAATTTAATTAATTATTAATTGATGGTTAAATAATCAAATAAATACTAAGTATTCATTTAATTAAGTGGACAGATTTATGTGACTACAGTGACTAAAAGAGAACCAAGGTGATGTCATCAGGATGACATTGGCTATTCAGAAGAAGACATTTTCTGCTATGTCGATACACGATGAGGAAGATGTGGTAGTTCTAGGGAAGGAAACCTTATCGAGGGAGCATAAGCCGGTAGACCTAAAGACAGACAAGTTGGAGCCCGATGTCATTTTGTCATCGAAGAAACATAGGATGTCCCAACATCCAATAAGCTTTGCAACATGATGAACAAGAAGGGGGTTTCATCGGTGAAGCATATGTCGATAGACCGGAGAGGTAAAAGGATGCACAAGTATGAGGGTGATGTCATCGGGTATCGAAGAAACATAAAATGAGTTGTTCTGATACTCGATAAGGTGACTCGATGTACCAAATGAGATGTCGACTACGAAGGAGGACTCATCAAAATACCTTTTAACCATCAGAGTAACCTATTTGGAGCTATGCTGAAACCCAACAGTCTACATAGAGAGATCCCTATGTATATATGCCTATATATCTATATATATTTATATACTTCTATATATATGCATGTATATTTATGTATACACATATGCACACACACACACACACACACACACACACACACACACACACACATATATATAGATTTAAGACAATCATGTTATATGTGTACATATGAGAATTTCTGTCACATTTGTGAAAGTTCTGGCCCTATTATGTCCTGTCATTGTATGTTGTTTTGTATATATGTATATATTTGTATCCCTATATGCATACCAGCATACTTTGTGTATATTTGTTCTTTTTGCTCTAAGAATACTATTTATAGGTTTATATATGATTATATGCGCATATGTGTGTATATGTGTCTGTGTGCATCTATATATAGTTATATATGTATACGCGTATCTATATATGTATCTGATACCATATATATGCATGTGTGCACATATAATTATATAAATACAAATATATACATACATATATACTGCTATATATGCATATACATATGTATACCATCCAATATGTGTGTGAATGTGCTATGAATGTGTTGTTTTTAGGATTATGTCTAAATCTCTGCCTGCCTATGAGTACCTTGGTCTGATTTCTTGTATGTTAATGATATAGTTCTATTTGTTCCATCTACCCCTAAATTAGCTAGCTTATCTTCTAAAGTGTTAGCTTCCCTATATATGTGATTGAGCATGTAATCTGAGAAGCTTTCCATTAGAGAAAGGGCTCTATCCAATAAAATTTTGAGCTCACAGTTTGGCATTTTCCTGGTCCTTATTGCATTAACTATGATTGCCGAGTCCCCTTCTATTTCCAATTTTGATATTTTTAATTGTTTGCATAGGTTTAAACCCTCTATTAAGCTCAATAATTCTGCCTTATTGTTAGTGCAATGCCCTAGATACTGGGATCTTGATCCAATACATATCCCTTCATGTGAGTGGATTATACATCCTGCCCCTACCTCCCCTAGATTGCCTCTAGATGCTCCATCAAAATTGAGTTTGCACCATCCAATCTCCGAGGGAACCCATTTGCATGCTTTTCTACCACCGGTCTTGTCTCTGTTCCCCTTCCCAAAGAAAGGAGGGACTTTAACCCCCTTCCACTTCTTTGTGATGTAGTTATCCCAGCCTATAAATGTCTTGTCATATTGTAGAATTTCCATATTCCTATTATTGGAGGTTTTTGTGATGGAGGCTTCTATTTTTGCTATCAAATTTTCCACCTTCATTTCTATCTCTTGGAAGATTTTCTTGTTCCTCTCCTTCTAGATCTCCCAGATTACTATTGAGGACCTATTACATTCCTATGGAAGAAGAGGAAAATAGAGTATCCATTGTCATTACTATGTATGAATGATATGCAGCTATTTATGAATGTATGGATGGATGGACTGCAACGAAATGCAATATATACAGATGAGATGAAATGACGATCCATGGTGCTTTATTTTTCATCATTGAGCTTTAAAATGTTGTAAGAAAATACAAGCAACTTGACATAAAGATTCAAGATGACCAGAGTATTTCTTACATGGATTTGATATAGCAAGTTAATACAAGCAACTTGATATAATGGATCAAGTTGACCTGAGTATTGCTTGCAGAACAGACAAGGATTATCACCGTTCATGCATGACTTGGATCGTCCTCCTTGATCTTAGGCTGATCATATCCTGAGACAAGTGCATACTGTAATAAGAGATAAAACCTTTATCCAGTTTGGATGAGGTAGGAGGAACCAAAGAAAGAGAATTGTACCTGCAAACAAACAATATATACATAAAGAATAAAGAATATGGATCCTTGGTAATGGTTCATGCTCATATGGTCGAGGTATACATTGTAGTCAGCAAGCCATAGTGATCTATGACTGTATTTTTGCCTATGATCGCATAGCTTAGTGAACTTCCCACGTAGACACCATTAGTGCATGCCCCAGAACTTCATCGGAAATAATGCACAAACAAAACAAAACAATGCTGAAAGATCCCGATACAGATAAACAAATGAATTACTCATGAATCAACCAAGCATTTGATAGCTTAACATAATTTTCTTGTCAAAGAAAACGTCACTTTTGTCTTTGTTTTGGTAAGGAAGGATGCATCCTTGTTGAAGACAGTTTGATTGTTGATGTTGATTGTGTGGTTGATTGGTAAATGGTCATTGTGTGAGTAGTTTGTCAATGTTTATTTTGGTATCTGCATGGATGGGTATGTACAAGGTGTTGCCATGTTTTTGTGTGATTTTTCAATGGTTTTGTCGATATTTTTTGATTTTGAATTGTTTTGAATGTTTTTGGTATTTTTGTGAGATATTTTTGAATGTTTTTGGATTTTTGATGATTGTTTGGATGAAGAACTTAATGAATCATAAGACAATGTATAATCCACTTCCATCAATAGTTTAAAGGCATTGCCCCCAGTTTTAGACATGACTTATGAAGAAGCGGGACGCAAGATGCATGAAGTATTTATCATAATTGCAGAGAAATAACAAGCCATGGTTTTTCAGATGGATGGATGTATGTATGAAGTAGATGTGATCGCAACAAGTTTGAAATACAATGGAGCCATAGACTTTACGAGTGGCGCCTGTTTGCCAGGTTTTCACCACCGTACTTACCCAAGGTGCCACCGGAGTGGTTGTTCACCGTTTGGATGCATGATTTTCCTTTGAATGTTTTTGTATTTTCTTCAGGACATTTTTCTGAATGTTTTTGGTATTTTCTGGTATGCAGGGGAGCCTGATGCTCTGTACAGCTTAGGTATAAAACCGTTTGAGGTGCATGTTGTTAATTGGATCTGCAAGCGGTTCTCCTTCTGATGTAGCCAACTGATATGCCCTAGACCCAAATATAGCAGTGACAACATATGGGCCCAGCCAGTTTGATTCAAACTTGCCTTGATGTTCTCTATTTGGTTGGTTGCGAGGATTCTCTCGAAGAACAAGATCACCTACCTCAAATGTACGAGGTCTAACTCGGTGATTGTAGCTTCTACTCATGCGCTGCTGATAGGCTTTGAGGTGATTGTATGTAGCTTGTTGTTTCTCATCAAGTAACTCTAAGTCCTGAAGACGTGAGACTCTATAAGCTTCATCATCAATGAGATTATGCAAAGAAACCCGTAATGATGGTATCTCGACCTCAATAGGCAAGATAGCTTCTGCACCATAGACCAATGAATAAGGAGTTGCACCTGTAGGGGTTCGAATGCTAGTTCGATATGCCCATAGCGCTGGATTCAATTGAACATGCCAATCACGACCGGCATCATTGACTATTTTCTTGAGGATCCTTAATATGTTTTTATTGGATGCTTCGGCCTGACCATTTCCTTGTGGGTAATAGGGAGTGGAAAAGCGGTGTTGGATATGAAATTTCTCACAAAGTTCACGGACATCCTGATTTTTGAAAGGAAGACCGTTATCTGTGACGATGGACATGGGTACACCATACCGGCAGATGATGTAGTTGAGGATGAATGAGGCGATCTGCTTGCCGGTGACTTAGGTAAGTGGAACAACTTCGATCCACTTTGTGAAATATTCGGTGGCGGTAATAATGAATTTATGGCCATTGGATGAAGATGGATGAATCTTACCCACAAGGTCAAGGCCCCATTGACAAAAATGCCATGGTGTTGTGATTGGTTGCAGTTCCTGTGCTGGTACATGTATCAGGTCACCGTGAACTTGACATTTCTTGCATTTCCTGACAAAGTAGTAGGAATCCTTTTCCATAGATGGCCAATAGTATCCAGCTCGCATGATCTTCTTGGCTAGTGATGGACCACTTGAGTGAGTCCTGCAAATTCCTTCATGTACCTCTTCCAAAACCTTTGTTATCTCATCCTGTTCCAGACATCGAAGGAGAGTACCATCAAGACTACGTCGGTATAGGGTTTCGGCAATAATGGTATATCGAGCAGTTTGGCGAATGAAGGTTTTTCGTTGGTTATTTGATTGGTTGGGAGGAAGGGTATGATCACGGAGATAGGTGTAGAACTCACCGTACCATGGGGATTCAGAACCAACAAGGTGACATATCATTTCAGATTCGGGGATATCATAAGCGGGGATCCAAAGCTGTTCTACCAAGAACTCGTAGCGTGTTGAATTCTGTGGAAGATCTAGTAGAGATGCGATGGTAGCCATGGCGTCAGCAGCTCGATTTTGATCTCTTGGTATCTGCTCAAAAGTGATAGTAGTAAATGATGTCTTTAGAGTGTCCACCATTTGCTTATATGGCATGAGTTTATCATCTTTGGTCTAATATTCATCTATTGCTTGTCGAATGACTAGTTGGGAGTCGCCATATACTTGTAGTTCTTGTAATTTCCACTGTATGGCTAACCTAAGTCCTGTGATCAAGGCCTCATACTCTGCTATGTTGTTTGTGCATGGAAATGTGAGCCTGTAAGACTTCGGGATGCTATCACCTTGAGGTGTGATAAACAGAATGCCTGCCCCCGAGCCGTGCCTAGTGTATGACCCATCAAAATATAGTTTCCATGGTTGTGCTATTGTGATCATGAATATCTCTTCATCTGGAAAATTGGAAATAAGAGGATGATCACCTGTGAGTGGCGCATCGGCCAACGAATCTGCAATAACTTGACCTTTGATAGCTTTACGGTCCACGTACTCAATGTCAAATTCACTTAGAATCATCACCCATTTGGCCAAGCGGCCTGTCAATGCTGCTTTGTTAAGTAAATACTTGAGTGGATCAATCTTTGCAATGAGTTGTACCTTGTGTGTTAACAGAGAGTGCCTCGGTTTAGTGGCTGCTAAGATTACTGCTAGGCAAGCTCACTCAATAGGTGTGTAATTGAGTTCATAGCCAACCAGTGTGCGAGAGATGTAGTATATAGCACATTCTTTGCCTTCTGCATTATGTTGTGCCAGTAGTACACCCAATGCCATACTTGTTGCCGAGATATAGAGTAACAATGGTCTACTTGGATCTGGTGGCATCAACAATGAAGGATTCATGAGATAGTCTTTAAGTGTCTGAAATGCTTGCTGGCATCGAGCATTCCACTGAAAGCGGATGTTCTTGTGTAGCAGATGTGTAAATGGGCAACACTTATCAGCCAATTGTGCAATGAATCTTCGGATGGATTGAAGCCGTCCTTGTAGTGTCCTTAGCTGATTGATATTCTTTGGAGGTGGCATGTCCATGATTGCTTTTACCTTTGCTGGGTCGACCTCAATACCTTTGCTTGAGACAATGTATCCTAGAAGCTTCCCGGAGGTTATTCCAAAGACACATTTCTTTGGGTTGAGTTGAACATGGTATTGTTCCAGTCTATCAAAGATTTTATCTAAGATGTGGAGATGCCCTTCTCTAGTGAGTGATTTTTCTAGTCAGTCATCAACATAATCTTCCATCATGGTATGCATCATGTCATGGAAGATGGTGGTCATTTCTCTTTGATAGGTTGCTCCTGCATTCTTTAGACCGAAAGGCATTACATTCCAGCAATATGTGCCCCATGGACATGTGAAGGCTATCTTATGTTGGTCCTCTGGTGTGATCTTTATTTGATTGTATCCTAAAAAGCCATCCATGAGTGAAAGCATGGCATGTCCTGCTGTTAGATCCACTATGATGGCAATATTTGGTAGGGGGAAATCATCCTTAGGACAGGCCTTATTTAGATCTCTAAAGTCAGTACAAATGTGGATGCCCTCTTTTGGTTTGCCGATAGGCGCAATATTGGAGATCCATTCTGCATAATCAATTGGTCTAATGAAACCAACATCCAGGAGTTTCTTGAGTTCTGTTTTGACTAGCATTGCAATCTGGGGATGCATCTTACGAAGCTTCTGCTTGACAGGTTTGGCTCCTTCTGTGACGGTGAGGTGATGCATGACTAAATCAGGATCAAGCCCAGGCATGTCTGCATATGACCATGCAAAGTTGATCTGACGCTTCTGGAAGAACTCTATAAATTTAGGCTATTCCTCTGGAGTGAGAAGAGATGCCAGATGTATGATATGAGGATTTTCAGGAGTCCCCACATTGTATTCATTGGTTTCCTTGATAAGAATCGTGGATCGTTCATGTTGTGTACTAGCAGGGAGAATGTCAAACCCTTCATCCTCAGGTGCCTTAGAGAGGTTTTCACCGTTGGATATGCTCTTTCTTTTTACTTTTGTCGGATCAAACAGTGCCACAGTGTGGTTTTCATTGAAAGATCCATGTTTTATTGTTATATTTTTGCAGCTGAAAGGTTTGGCATCCGCCCCGAAGTATGCTGCGCTATTAAGTTCAATGGCGAATCCAGCTTTGTGATCCCTGCTTGGTAGGTTATCCCTTAATTCCAAAAAGTCAATGATAGCCTCATCATTTTGGAAGAAATCAAGACATGGGGGATTTGGTTGGTTCCATTCGATGAGTTCAGGGTGGACAATGGGCATTACTTCATCGACTAGATTAAGTTCGTTAGAGGTATCAGTGAGGGTCAAGACAGTGTGGTGAAGGTCGTTGATGGTACTTTCCCTATCAGAATCAGGCGTAGGATGAGACGTAGGCTCTATGGAAGATGTTTCCAGCTTAGGAACCCAAGTGGTCTTTATCTGTGCTTCTCCGTAAACAGGGATGTCTTTGCGTGGTGGAGGTGGTGATGTGTCTTCCTCATCTGAAGTATTAAGCTGTACAGAATCAAATTCCCAGTCATGTGAGTCAGTCTCTGAATCACTTTCCAGCATCCGATTGCTATACCATACTGGGATGTCTTTGGAGTTAAACACGGCAGGTGTGATTGGTTTATGTATCTTTGTAGTGATCGGTGCTGCAGGAACTATGATGGGGATTAAAGGATTTGTTACTGGAAGTATCGGCAGTGTTGATTTAGTGGCTTCTGTTGGAATGGCTGGTGCCATAGATGTTGCTGTAGGTTTCCATACAGTTGTTGCTACAAATGGTGTTGCTGATGGGATTACTGGTTTGTTTGGTGGGATGAATGATATTGATGACGGTTGTGGTAGGGTTGTGAGCCTCGATGGGGCAGTGGGGATAGTGCTTGATGGTGCTTTGATTATGAAAGGTGTCCTCTTTGCAGTAGGTGGGCAAAATGGTTTGCTGGGTTTTCCTTTGAATTTGAGTTTAGGAAGGATCTCTTTTTCAAAGCCTAGGCCTGTATTACCTTTGGGCTTGAATTCTGGTAGCAGAGGTTCATGTCGTCCTTGTTTGCAGTATCCCAAAGCACTCTGACCATCATATCCCATTCTTTGCATAATGAGGAGGCCTTTGCCATACTGTTCTGTAGCAAGTGTAACTCACGGTTTATCAGTGGTGATGGGATCTTTATAGATCCAATCCGCTAGGTCCTCATCTTGTGTCTCTTCCTCTTGACTCTTTCCAAGGACGAATGGCATCAAGGCACATGCTGGTATGATTAGTGGTTGCTGGAGTAACTGCTGTGGCTTACCATGTGTTCTAGGAGAAGTGGGCATTTGTCCCACACAAAAGAGCTGACTCAAGTTGTATTCTCCAGGACCTTCCTCTACTACTTTCATCTTAAGTTTTTCTTGCTTGGGTATAGGGGTGTTCGAACTGGCAAGAGAGGCGGGACTTACATATGATGTGGAGGAAATGGCTTCCCTATTATTAGGAACAGTAATTTTTGGTTGATGGTTGATATTATGGCAAAATGCAAAGGGATTTGCATCGCCCAGGATTGTGATCTCTGTACCATTATGTGGGAACTTGATACATTGATGGTAGGTAGATGGAACAGATTGCATGGCATGTATCCAAGGTCTCCCTAATAATAGATTATATGGCAGAGGAAGGTCCAGAACCTGACAGATGATGTGCTTTACCACAGGGCCCACTTGGATTGGTAGTACCACAGCTCCTTTGGATGAACGCTCTTCATCATCATAGGCCTTGATGGTGATCTTCTTGCGAGGATCCACTGAATCTATTGCATATCCCAATGCTGTGACCAACTGTAGTGTACAAATGTTTAGGCCTGCTCCATTATCTATCAAGACTCGCTTGATCCTGTGTTGGTTGATAAAGCCTTCAATGTGTAGCGAAGCATTATGAGGTTGTTGGAAAGAAGAGTTGTCACTTTCAGAAAAAGTGAGACAAGGTGATGACTTTAGATTTCCAACCATGGCTTGAAACTGGTCCGTATTCAGGTTTGCAGGGACTGACACCTCTTGGAGTGCTTGATCCAAGATTGTTTTATGAGATGGCGATAGGCGCAATAGCTCTAAAATGGATATAAGCGCAGGCGTTTTGTCTAATTGTTCCACAAGATTGTACTGCTTTGGGATGGAGGTGGTGCCTTGTGGAGCTACCTTGATGGTGACCTTGCCACGACGTGTAACAACATTGCAATTTGAGGTGAGATTTTTGAAGGTTATGGTTGCAATTTTTTCACTGGCATCATACAGGTGATTTACAGTATAATTATACGCAGCCTGCGTATAATCAGTGGTATTAGTGCCTTGCCTAGAAGTGGAAGGACCCCTTTGATCTTGTGATGGAAGTGGATTCTTGAACATCTGATGATCATTATTGGTTGTTTTTGGGTCATGTCCTTCAACTTCAATTTCTCCTCGATCAATAAGATCCTGAATGAGATCTTTCAATCGGTGACAATTACTTGTCTTGTGTCCTCTTCCTTGATGGAACTCACAGTGTTCAGTATCTCTCCACCATGCCGGTTTGACCTGAGGCTCATAGTTTGATAGCTTAGGTAGAGTGATCAAATTTTGAGAAATGAGTTGTCACAATACTGTTTCAATGGGTTCCCCTAAGGGAGTGTATGTGCATTTTTGTTTTTGCTGACGAGGTCTAGGTTCATCATGAGATGTGATGTGACCTTGATTGGAAGGAACATTTGTGTTATTCTGAGGTGGAGGATTTTGTCCTGCAAATCAAACCACAGGTTGTGCATTTTGGATAGTCCGAGCATCCACAACTCCATTGTTGACGATATTCTTATTCTTGTTCTAGAAGTTTGGTTTATCACTATTGAAGCGTGGGCGAGGACCATCTTTTGGTTCATTAAAGATTTTGATGAGTCCTTTCTTGATGAGTGCCCTTTCACATTTTAAACCCTTGGTGATCATATCGTTAAAAGAGTCTGTGTCTTTGACATCCAAGTGAAATTCCATTTCTTCGTTTAAGTTGGAAATGAAAATTTCCACTAGTTCTCGTTCAGGTAGCTGAAGAGAACGTCTGCTAGACATTTGGCGCCATCGTTGCAGGAATACTGAGAATAGTTCACCTGGTTTTTGTTTGGTATTGCATAGATCAGCCATGGTGATGTCGCGTTCAATATTATAAGAGTAATGAGATAGGAACTTTTGGATGAGTTCCTCAAATGTTCTAATGCCACCTGGTAGTCGAGAAAACCATGAAGTGGTTGTTCCTCCCAAACTTTGGGGAAAAAGGTGCATTAGGTATGTGTCTTCATATGCCACTTCAAGACAAGCGGAATGAAATTCTCGGACATGATCACGGGGATCCCCCTTTCCTCTATATTTTTCAAATTTGGGTGTTTCGAACCCGCGTGGAAAGGGTGGCATATAAAGATTCCTATCAAAAGGATAGGGACATATGTCATTGAGTGAGAATTGGTTAATCTTGACACCACTATGAAGTTGTTGGGCGAGATTCTCGACTTGTTGCCACAACATCTCCATTTCATTTGGAGGAGGAGGTGGTGGGTTACCTCAAGGGATGTTATATCTGATGGGATCTCTACGCCCTTCCTCCTCATGGTGACTTTGTCTTTCTGATGCTTGTCTTAATTTGGCAAGATCAAAGTCTGAGGGGAGTTTGGCTCCTTCTTGAGCAAGTCTTAAGAAGTGAGCATCCGCATTGCTCCTGAGTTGTGTTTGTTAGATGGTCTATTGAGGGGTAACCCCCCAGGAATCTTCCCAGAACAAGGCAGTTTTACCATCGCGAATATGCCAACATAGGTGGTTCGCTATGAGCGATCGACTTTCTTTTATAAAGTTCCAGATTCTAGATCCCTTGGGTGGGTTTGTTTCCCTAAATACTGCCTCTCTTTGATTTTGTGATATGTATTTGCTCCTAAGGATTATGACCCATTTATCTTTTGAGGATGTGTACATTCTCCATGCCAATTTTTCCCCTCAAGCCTTATTTTGCCATAGTAATTTTCTTATTCCCGTGCCTCCATCACTCTTTTCTCGACATATCTTTTTGCATGATATCAGTTTCATTTTGTTTTAATCCTCTGCACCATTCCAATAGAAATCTCTAATTATTTGAGTTAGTCTCTTATATGCCCCTTTTGGAAGTGGTATACATGATAGAAGGTAAATAGGGATTGCTGCTAATACTATTTTTATGAGGGTTTATCTTCCTGCCCCTGTAAGCCATAAGGCTTTCCAAGATGACAGCTTCTTGCTTACTTTTTCAATCAGGTGATCCCAAAGTTTATTGGTTATGATACCTTTGTCCAGGTGGCATCCCCAAATAAGAGATTGGTAGATGACCTATTTTGTACCCTAGATATGAAGCTATCATGTATTCCTCCTGTGCTTCAATATTAAAGAAGAATATTTCTGATTTCTCCTTGTTTACTATCTCTCGTGAAGCCAATGCATAAGATTGTAATATATTCTTAATTTCCTTGGCTTCGTTTAAATGTCCTTTCTCCATAATCATTGTGTCGTCAACAAACTGTTGATGGGTACATGGTTCTACCCCCCAGTGATCTTAATCCCCATTAGTTTGCTAGACCTTCGTGATGCATCCCGGCTTCTACCTAAGGCTTTAGACATAATTATAAATAAGAATGGGGATAAAGGGCCACCCTATCTAAGTCTCTTGTATACTTCAAAGAAGCCTTCTGGTTTCCTGTTTAGTAAGATAGAGAATCTAGGGTTTGATATGCAGAAGTAAACCCAATTGATCCATTAATTGTTAAAGCCAAAGGCCTTCATGAAATTACAAAGGAAATACCAATCCACTTTGTCATAAGCATTTTTTATGTCTAATTTTATCAGTATATTAGGTTGCCCTTGGGATTGATAGGAGTGGATGGTTTCCTATACAATAATAATTCCATCTGGAATTGATCTATTGGGTGCAAAGCCTGTTTGTTCTTCTGATATTATGGTGGGTAGTAAATTTTTAAGTCTATTGGCCATGACTTTAGCAAGTAGCTTATAAGTCATGTTACATAGAGAAATGGTTCTAAATTCTTCCCACTTTGAGGGATTCTCCTTTTTTGGAATTAAGGCCAAAAAGGTGTTATTGATCTCTTTTTGGAATTTCCCTGCATTACGGGTGGATTCCAAGGCATTAGTAACCTCATCCCCTCAGATGTACTAGTATTTCTAAAAAAAACTAGCAGGGAAGCCATCTGGTCCAGGGGCTTTGTCTCCCTGAAATTGTGTCAAGGTCTATTTAACTTCTTCATGGGTGATATTAGAGTTTAACATTTTATTATCACACTTTGTTATCAGTTTGGATATGTTATTTAATAAGATTCTATTGCTAGGGATGTCCGAGTGTTCCCAATTGTTGAGGATATTTTCAAAATACTTGGTTGCATCTTTTGTGATCAGATCTTGATCCGTAATGACCTGATCATTGTGATTGGTAATTTGAGTAATCTTATTTGTTGCCCATTTGAAGTTTCCATCTCCATCTTCTAACCATGTCTCTCAAGATTTCGGTTTCCAGTATATCTCTTCCTCGGCCACAATGCCTTCATATTCACATAAAAGCATTTTCTCAGCCTTGTATGTTTTAGAGGTCATCCCATTTTTCATAACATCAGTATTTATTGTCTCCAACTCTTCTCAATTCTTGGCTTCTCCTCAAAGATGTTTTTAAATTTCTTTTTGTTCAAATCTAATAATTTATGCTAAATCTCTTTCAGCTTGGAGACCAGACAATACATTTATTATCTTACAAAGACACTCTCCTTCCACCATTTTTGTATGTTGGGGAGGAAGTCTTCATGTGTAAACCATAATATTTTGAACTTGAAGGGACACCCAATTTGCTTTGTTTCCCCCATAAGTTCTAAAAGTATCAGGTAGTGATCAGAGCCTGACCATGGTAATACTATAGTTTTTAATTCTATTTTAAGATCGGTTAGATCTCCTTTAAAGAAAATTTGATCAAGTGTTTCTGCAATGTTGGAGAAATCTTTTCTTCTGTTATTCCATGTGTGAAAGCCCATCTCAGTTTTGATTTCAAGTAAGTTATTATTATTTATCCAGTTTGCAAAGTCTCTTTGAGGTTGTCTAATGGTTTTTATACCACCACTTTTATCAGATGAGTATAAGATGGTGTTGAAATCACCACCTATGATGATGTTTTTTTCATGCTAAGTATTTAATTAGTGTTCAATTTCCTACCACACTAATCTCTGTTTATCTATTGGAATTGGGCCATAAACATTAATAATAATAAACTCAAGATTTAGACTAAGGGCTCTTACTTTGCCAGCCATCCAATTTTGCATCTTGGTTTGACATGTGAATGTAAGTCTAGTTTTTCTCCACATTATACCCAGTTCCCCCGATGCCCCTGTAGATTCCACCGCTTCCATCTTCCATTGGGTGAATTTTCTACTAAAATTGTTCATATCAGTCTTGCCTAGTTTTGTTTCTTGTATCATAACTAGGTCCATAGTAGATTTTAGTATGCTTCACTTAATCTATCTTTGTTTCTTAGGGGCTCCCAAACCCCTAACATTCCATGTAAGTATGTTTATACCTCTATGAGGGAGAGGGGAGATTTTCCTTGCCCAAACAATGTTGTGATTTGGCCTGCCATCCCTGCTCGTCTCCCTTTTGTCTAAAAAAGACTTCCGACCTCTTTTGTTGCTCATGGATTTTCCACAATCAGGAGTTAATTTCTCACCTCCCATCTGGAGGATACCTCTATTTTGTGGGTTGACTGAGCTATTGTCTAATACTATGTTATTTTCCTTTTCCTGCATATTGATTAGTTCATTGATAATGAATTCCCTTTCCTCATTCCCATTCAATCCTTCCATAATGGGGGATTCCTCCAAAGTGGTAGAAACTTTGATGTTATCCTCTTGAGCTACCTCAGTCAGGTTGGTGTTTAGTGAGGGGGTTTTGAGGGGGGTCTGAACCTGTTCAGCTAGTTTCCCCATTAATTTTTATATAGCATTGTTTAATTCTGCTTGGATTTGGTCCTCATTATCATAAACACTAGTTTCTTTGTTGTTATCGGCTCTGTCTAAACTGTTATTCAAGACCGGGGAAGGAGGCAGGGTTAGTAAATTATCATTCTCTTGCTGACCAGTGTTTATAATGAAGTCACCCTTGTCACTATTAAATTGAATACTTATTATGTCTTTTGGAGCTCTATGGTTGTCCCTTTCTATTTCCTGAGCCTTTTGCAGAATAAGGTTCGACGTTTTGCAGAAAGCTAAATCTTTTACTACCGGGCCAACCGGTTTTAGGGTGTAAATACCATCTATTGTTTCTAGAATTATATTTTTTAGGTCTTCCATGCCCTTGTTTACTTCTATTAGTAGTTTTATGTCAGATTTATCCAACCAATTTTTCTCTACGGCTATGAATTTGCCCAGTTTATCCCCAATTTTTATAAGAATTTTAGCATGCGTTAATTCAACAGGAACATTGTGAATTTCTATCCATTTTGATACCATTTTGAATTCATATTTATCAACATCTAATTTAGGTTTCCAATCAATGAAATTGAAATTTTCCCCCTTGTAAAAACCATATTCTTCATGCAATAGCTTGGCTTTCAAAGATTTTTTGTAGCATTCAATGTACAGAAAATTATTTGCTAGGGTAGTGATACTTACCTGGTCATGGAATGTTATTTTCCACCATTCCACTATTCTGGTGAGTGGTTGATTATTCCCTCCCCATTTTGCAAAGAGCTTGTGCCCTTTGCAATATGTACTTAAATCCATGGCTTCCCTGCAATTCAAGATTTTGATGTAATCCGGGTCGGGGTTTATCATTACTAGGGCACCCTCGCTCCTTTTCACATTTTTCTTACATGATGGAGCAGAATCCCCAACTTCAAAACCAACAATGAATTGACTAATTTGGGACCATGATATGGCATTGTTCTTCCTCCATCCATAGGGGGTTTTTTGTAACCCTCTTCTCTATAGGTGTGTGGGCGAAAGAATGTTGTGGCTTTCAAAGGGGATGTCTAGGACCTGAAGTATTTGATCGAGAACCCAGTGGTATGCAATTTGCATTGGTGGCATAGCCAGGGATTCGACAGGTGATTGGGATCACCCACATGCTTGACTTCTCTAGAGAAACCCTAGCCTCCCTCTTCTCTTCCCTAGTAGGTCATTTTCCCTTTACCAATTGCCACGGGTGGATATATGAAGATGCTTCCCTGCCGGATGGAGGCCTACCAACCATGTGGCAGTTCATGCCCTAGTGTGGATGACGGTCGTTGAGGTGTGGGTTTCGATGTGCTAAGCTCCTCATCTTTTTTTTTTCCTTGGTACAATCTCTATAAATCTAATTACATTGGGTTACACATGGCTAAAAGAGAAGGCTTTACTAAAGTATAGCTGGACTCTAACTCGCTAAACACTATCAATTGCCTGATTGGATGCACAGATCCTAGCTAGACAATTGCCAGCCTGATCAAGGACTACCGAAATATAATTAATGAGCTGAAAAATTTCAAAATCTCACACATATATCGGGAAGGGAATAAGGCAACGGATTTACTAGCCAATTTGGTGGTGGGATACGTGGAAACCAATTGGTGGAGTAGTAGGGATGCTTTCCCCAAAAATCTGTGCAAGCTAGCACGTAATGATTACTGCATAAATCAATTATCTATCATCATGACATGAATAAGTTGATGGGGAAATGACTCTTTTTGGTTTTCCCTAATCAAAGATCTAGAAACCTCCTCGGCGACTGGAGTCTTATTATATGCTAATCACCTTTCAAACATGTATTTTTGTAATAATTAAAGTGCATGATCATTATAAAATGACAATATTGTTTTACATGAAGTATATGAAAATGATAATATCTTTATAAATTACATTCCATCACTCAACTTAGTAGAAGAGGAGGTGGCATCCCTACAAGAGTTTAAAGGATCTCTAAACTTTAGTATGAAATATTTAAGGAATAGGATTTAGCAATTGAAAGTAAAAGGAATCAACCTAGCCTACACAAATAACCCAAGAAAATGAAGGAAAAGGATAAAATAGATGGTTCATCTTATATGGAGGAGATAGAAGCACAAGAGCCAATTGAAGACATTGAAGACAACATAAAGGTTATATATTTATGTTGTATATGAAGCTATAGATTTTGCTGGCAAATGCACACTCCAATGAGAAATTGTAGGTGATTGAACACATTGTCATTGATGGAAACCTTGCAATTATGTGATACCAGTAGACAGACATAGGTACCAGCACTAGCAGAGTCTACACCGACACACAGAACAACAACAGTGAAAAGGAAGAATACCAGCATCCTGGCCGACATAAATTTTTGTATTAATGTATTTTGTAATTAATTGTAAAATCTTTTGTAAGATGACATGGTAGATTGTAATATGACTCATATATGTCTGAGATCATTGTAGATCATTTTTTAGACAAGAGATAGGATGTGAAGTATGAAAAAGTAATAGCAGACCTAATATGTGAATTATTGGTTAAGGGTTTATGTTGTAGCAAAGCTTAAAATGGTACTGAATCTGGCATAGAAAATGCTAACTTGAAGTAGTACAAGACACTAGATTAGTATAATCCATTTTTGTAAGTCAGTGTGACTTCTTTTGTAATTAAGAAGTGAGCTCTAGGCACTTGGCCTTCCTGCATGCACAGGCCCCTGTTGTAAGAGTAATATTCCCTTATTGGCCAGTAAGCGAATATTGTGGGTCACAAATCCAACTGAGGTTTTTCCCACACTAGGTTTCCTCATTAAAATACTATGTTATGGTGTGCTTCTCATGTTGTTGTTATTGTTCTTATTTACTACATTATTTCTGGTTTACTAGTACTCAGGTTTAATATGCTTGTCATGTTTTAAATCAAGAAATTTGATATATCGGTTAGATACTGATTCACCCCCCCTCTTAGTATCTTTGGGAATCATAACAAATGGTATCAGAGCCTGGTCCTCTATTTTCAAAAGCCTAATAGCTTGAGGAAGATCTTGTCACCGGTAGAAATGGAAAACTTGAGAAAGCAATTGGAAACAACTCTTACAGACTATGATGCAGAAAAAGTGAAGAATATCAAACTAGAAGATGATCTGAAGGTTGTTAAGGATATTATTCAAGCACTTCAAGAGAATTTTACTATTGCAAGGAACAAGAGGAGAGAACTTTGTGAAAAGATGCAGAATGAGGAAAATGAAAAGGAAACTCTTACTGGTTTGGTAAACAAGCTAAGACAAGAAATCGGTACAACAAAGAATGAGATGAAGGATATGACTACAAGATTCTATAAAGAAATTAAAGAAAGAAAGAAGAATGAAGAAGACTTGGTTAGAAGACTAAATGATGCTAGAAATGAAAACACAAGACTCAGTCATGAAAATGATATGTTGAAGATAGATCTGATGCATACACAAAATGACAGAACTGAACTCAGGAGACAAAGAAACCTTGGAGAATGAATTGACTACTACAAATCAAAACAAGGAGAAATTCAAGAAAAAATCAGAATAACTTGGTGACATGTTGAAGAATCAAAAACCTAATGGTGATACAAATGGCCTTGGCTTTGAAGTTGGTGAAAGCTCCGGGACTGCGAACAATCATGATCATAGAAAACCAGTAAGACAACCTACTGCTTACAAATTTAATGGCAAATGCTTTAACTGTAACAAGTATGGTTATAGAGAAAATTAGTGTAGATATATAAATCATCAGAATACTAATACACCCACCGATCAATGTTTTAAATGCAAAAAAGTTGGTCATAATTCAAAAAATTGCAGAATGAATGTAAGATGTTATATTTGTGGAAGATTTGGACACTTATCTAATCAATATAGAACACATATCGGCATAGGATATGGGAAAGATATTCAGAAGAACAATGTGACTTGTTATGCCTATAACAAAATTGGACATATTGCAAAATTTTGTAGAAGTAAGGCATCATTGGCAAATACCAAAGGTCTTAGTTTGAAAGGTAAAGAAAAGGTTGAAGAGGTAAAGCAAGAATTCTCAAAACAATGGATCAGAAAGTCAGATCAGAATGTTGATGGGAATACTACTCCACTGATAGAACAGAGTATCACTCCATCGATAGGAGACTCTTCATCTAACTGGAGTAAAATCCTTTGGGGGTTTAGCAACAAAATGAAAATATGCTATTATTCCATTGGTTGATCATGAGAAGTTGAAATTACTTCTATACCGGCATATGAGTTAAGTTTTAACTTAACCAGCAAGCATTAAATGTGGTATTTGGAGAAAATAACATTATAAAGCAAGTGTTTTGGCTCTTTTTTCATTCAGCGAGCATTCAAATCTTAGAGAGCGCGAAAATTCCTGAGCGAAGGCAAAACAAGCAAAAAAGTGAAGCAATCCATCAAAAGCATTCATCCTTAAGGCAGATTGACATATTTATAGCTATGACATCTTTATCCACTCTTAAATTTATTACAAACCCTAATGTTGTTGAAGTTGTTAAGATCCCTAGACCCGTATTCCAACTGGTTCCCAAAATTGCAAAGAAAGATGATAGAATAGGTGCATTTTCTCAAATTCCTAAGGGAGTAGTATATGCTGAAGACCCTAGGATGTATATACATTGCCGTATTGAGGAATTAGGTGATGATGAGATTAAGAATATGTATAAGACTGAAATTTGTGATGAGTCTGGAAATGTCAAGTTGGAACACAAAATAGTGGAAAGCTTAGGTTTTATTGAAATTCTTTGTATCCTGGATTTTCCCAAGAATATCATAAGGTTTGTTTCAAGCAGAGTACATGGTGAATTTTTATAGTTAGATTCAATTCATAAAATCACAAAAGAAGTGGTAAAAGTTGTAACAGGGTTACCTTCAACCGGTAATAGACTTGACAAAACAAAGAAGGTCTCAAATGACACAGTGATAAACCTAACCGGTGCAACATTTGATAAAAGGTCTTTAAGGGTAAATGATGTAAAAGATGTAAATGTTAGATTTATCAGTATGATCTTAGGTTATAAGGCTACACATGCAAATAGGTTGAACTCAGTTTCTAGTCTATGTATCAAAAGTGCCTATGATATGGTTAATGATAATGCAAGGATAGATATATGTGAATGGCTCAAAGATGAGTTGATAGACAATCTGGGAAAGATTAAAAGAGATAAGAAAGGAACATTCAAATATGGAAATTTTCTTGTTTGTCTGATGCTATACATAAAAAAACAAGTACCTCATATTGGTGCTAGAGATTTTGGTTTTGACATTCCGGTAGGAAAACAACTGTTGGATCTATTGAAGAATATGGGAGAAAACCGAGAGAAAAACCTAAACGAACATTTTCAAGCATTGAAGACTCGAATGAAAACTAGAGTAAGACTGTCACAAGCTATTATGGATAAATATTAGAAGGAAATTTGTCTTGTGATCAAGAAACATGAAATCTAGATGGAGGCAATTGTCCCTAGAACTATCTGGGTAACTAAAATGGGTTATGAAACAGATGACAATATCATTGAAACTTATGTAAAATCCCTCCTTGAAGCACCCAAGGAACCTACCGAGGAAGTTTTTGGAAATGCCGAAACAATAGAAAGTGGAATTCAATCAAGGAAAAAGGGTTAAGAAGGTTGAAGCAACTATAAGGAAAGGAACCCGGTAGGCTAAAGCAATCAAGGAAGATGTTCTGAGACAAACTCGTATAAGGGAAAGTGAGTTGGAAGCACCTCAACCGGAAACTCATTTTTCACTAGTTGGAACTTCTTCTAAGAGTGATATACTGGTAGCATTTAAAAGGGTAGAAAGGAAAAGAATACCCACACCGGTACCCTCTCATACACCAAAAAGAACTCGACAAAAACAACAGGCAGTAAGGCCTCTAGCAAAGAAAATGACTCCTAAGAAGAAGAAGGTAAAACAAGATATCGCTCCAATAGACAAACTTCTTAGTGAAATTACAGAGTATGGTAAGCTGAAGAACATCAACAAAATATACAATACACTATCAGCTAATGATAAGGAAAAGCATAGAGAACATTGCAATTTTACACTTAGATATATACAAGAAATTTTTTATGGAAGTTGTTGATGAAATTCCAAATGATCTGTATAGGAGACTTGAAGCTAGAAGGTTAGCCATCATTGAGCTGGACAAGAAAATTAAGATTGAAAAAGTACTTACATTACATCCAGTTAACTCAACTGATGAAATTGATAAACTAATCAATGAAGCAAACCATAGAGTATTCTCTACTGCTCACCAGCATGTAGCACTGATGGCAGGTAGAGTAAAGGAATTCTCTGAGGAAACAACAGATGCATGGGATATATTCTTTGTGGAAAAAGAAAAATAGGAAGAATTACTCAGGCCAAAAACTATTAAAGTATATCAAAAGGACATAGATAAGGGAAAGGTAAGGTAGGTGGTCCTCCAAGCCTTAAAATAACTGACAATATGCCCCCACCTCTTTCAGATACTCCACCGGTAGATAAGACTGACAGTCAACCTACCACAAAGAGTATGAAGACTCCACTAGAGGATACAAATCCCAAGTCTTAAAATTTGTATACTGTGAATGTAGACACCCAAGAAGTAAATGTTGTGCTTGACAAATAAACCACTAAAGATAAGGTGGAATATGTGAATACTGAGTCATTGGCTACAGAAGTTAAGATAAACATAGAAAAACCTACAGAGGCATAACAACTGGGTGAGGATACCACTCAGAAACCATTTGAAGAACCGAAAAAAGAAAGTTCAGAGGTACAAACTGAGACTACATCTGAGAAGTTGATAGTTGAAAGCTTAGAGAAACCCTCTAAGATACAGATAGAGAAATTGAAATAGGTATAGGTTGAAGCACAGGATCAAACAGAGATAGTGCCACTGACCCAAACTGAAAAGCATAAACTTTTGTTTGTAGAAATACAAACACAGACTGACCTACCAGAGGTCGAATCAAGTAAAGTGACTACCACAACCAATAGAATGACTATTGTAAAGACTGTTGGACAAATATCTGGTACTTCTATGGCAGATTTCAGACCTACAAATGTAAGAGAGGTCTTATTAGATTCAATAAAAAAGATCACAAAATGTAATGCACAAGCCTTTAAGGCTATTGATGATACAATTCCAATTCTTAAATTGATAGCACCAAAGTGCATTGTTGATAATAAGGATTCTTTAGGTCAACTAGACACATTGTCTAAGTTCATCACTGACAACATATTGACTGTTGATCAAATAAATGAGGATACATTTAAGGAAAGATTGAATAAAGAAATAGAGAAATTATTTGAGGAAATTGTGAAGAAGAACAAGGAGAAAATGGATACCCTATTACTGGAACTTGGAGAAATAATTTTGGACTTCAAGAAACTGTACAGGGACACTTGTAAGACAAATATCTTAACAGAAGACCTTGACAAGGAAATTAGCAAAGCACAAGACAAGATTAACAATATTGTTGACAATCTGATAGAATGATCGGATTCATTTTTGGACATAGAAAAGAAGATTGTAGAGCTAGAAGAGAAAATCAAGAAGTTAGAAAATGACAAATAGAGAATAAAGGATAAAGCAAAGGACTTGAAATGCAGACTTGGTCCAAGACTAGAATACCTCATTTCTTTGAGAAAAGAAATATCAAAGCCTCTGGTTCCCAGACTGAAGACACCAGAAGAGAAAATGCACATACTCACCGGTACAATGCAGAGAACACAAGAGGCAATAAAAGACAACAAAACATTCAGTAATGGCATAAATTTGATTTTGACAGATATCTTTCAGATTGTAACCCACCGGTTACAAGAATCCAGGCAGGACTCCACTGACAGTGAATGACAACCTTTGTCATTGATGTCAAAGGCGGAGTAGTATGATGAAAAAATGGTGTTAGAATATTTAATCTTTACTTGGCTTAGGTTTATTTGTATTTAGTTTAGGATATTCCTTTGGAATTCCTACATGTAATTTGTCCTCTAGTACATGTGTGATGACAAGTCATTTCTTTTATTTTCCTTTATTAAGGAATATTAGATTTCCTCCATAAGAGGATGTGGACACATGGCACACACATTTTATGAATGGTGGCATTCATAGATTTGGGAGTTACTTTGTAACTCCTCTCCTCATCTCTATTTAAGAGATGTATCGTCTCTCATTTCTACTTCATGAAATTATTGTAAAGAGCTTCTTGCCCTCTCTCTCTCTCTCTCTTATTTTAGGCATTGCCTCATTCATAATATCACAAGGGGTTTTTCTTTTCTTTTCCCCTTTCAAAAGTTCTTATGTCCCCTTCTTCACATTTGGGTGATTGCTCCAAGGTTTTTGCATTTCTCTTGGTAACATTTACTTCATCAATAAACTTACTTGGATTTTGTTTTTCTTTCCTTTCTCTTGTATTTCCTTTCATGGTATCAGAGCAGGTTTCTAATCCTTGTTTCAAGTTGAGATTGATGAAGGTTACCATTATGTGGAGTTCACCTTCTTGGAGGCATTCTTGAGAGGAGAAGTTCTTTCTCTAATATTTTCTACTGTACAGGTTTTTTTATTTTAGATTTAAATTTTTTTTCAAACTTGTTAACAAGTTTGCCTACAGGTTTA